>NC_056051.1:15033064-15151857 GCF_004379255.2 Salvia splendens | reverse complement strand
CTGCATTGTAAACTAGAGCATAGTCCTTAGTCCGTTTAAGGTACTTGAGTATGTTCTTTACGGCAGTCCAATGTCCTTGGCCCGGATTCGACTGATATCTTGGCCCCATGCCAACAGCAAAGCAAATATCAGGTCTTAGTACAAAGCATAACATACATGAGACTTCAACTGCCGAAAGCATATGGAATCCTTCTCATTTCATGTATCTCAGACGGCGTTTTAGGGCACATCTCTATGAGATAAATGGATGCCATGTCTAAAAGGTAAGAAACCTTTCTGGCATCCTGCATGCTAAAACGACTAAGTACTGTTTCGATGTAAGATTCTGAGATAAGCACAACATCTTCTTCTCTCGATTCCGAAGAACCTTGATCCCGAGGATGTGTCCCGCGTCTCCCATATCCTTCATCTCGAACTGGTTTGATAACCATGTTCGAACTGTGATGACAACATCTTTTTATTGTTTCCAATTAGAAGAATGTCATCTACATATAAAACTAAGAACATTACATTCCCCTTATCAACTTTCTTATACACGCAGCTTTCACTTAGACACTTTTCGAATCCAAACTTGCAAACAGTTTGATGATTGAAACATTGGTTTTCACGATCTAGATGCTTGCTTGAGGCCATAAATGGTCTTCTTAAGCTTCCAAACCATGTGTTCTTTGCCCTTTATGGCATTATCCTTCGGGTTGTTCCATGTAGATGGTCTCCTCAAGACGCTGTTTTAGAAAGCAGTCTTAACGTCCATCTGCCATACATCCCAATCCATATAAGCTGCAATAGACAACAGTATCCGGATCGATTTGAGCATGGCCACTGGGGAGAAGGTCTCATCATAATCGATGCCTTCCTTTTGGGTATACCCCTTGGCCACTAGTCTTGCTTTGAAGACTTTAACTCGTCCATCGGGTCCAAGTTTACGTTTATATATCCACTTGCTCCCAATGGCAGTACAGCATTTGGGTAGGACGGACAAATCGTAGACGTCTTTGTCTATCATAGATTGTAGTTCAAAATCCATTGCTTTCACCCATTCGCAATGATCGACATCTGCCCGCGCCTCCGCAAAGTTCCAGGGATCTAATACATTACTGTCCGAGGAGTGATGCATAGATTCTCCCAAACCAATGTATCTGTCGGGCTCTTGCGAGACCCTCCCACTATGGCGCGGCACTACAATATTTTGAGTAGAAGTTGAAGTTTCGGGAATTGTTTGTACACTTGGTATTTGTTCTTGGTTAATGGAACTTGTGACAGAAGTTAGCTCATCAAGAGCCATCACTGCTGGGTTTATGATTCATACATAGTCTTCCTCTAAGAATGTCGCGTGAGTACTCACAATGACTTTCTTGTCTCGGAGGCTAAAGAATTCATAGCCTTTCGTCCCTCTAGGGTACCCTATAAAAACAAACATACCTCCGTCCTTGATCCTAGCTTAGTTGGATCCTTTTCCAATACATGAGTCGGGCAACCCCAAACCTTGAGATGTGCTAGATTGGGCTTACGCCCAGTCCACAACTCATATGGAGTTTTAGGTACGGATTTTGATGGTAAATTGTCTAAAATGTGACTTGCAGAAAGCAAGGCATGTCCCCAAAACGAAATAGGTAACCGTTCCCGACTCCGATAAGTAGTCCAAAAATTCGGCACTGAGGTATTCGCCTCCACGATCAGATCGTAGGCATTTGATATTCTTTCCATGATACTTCTCCACAAGAGTCTTAAAGTCTTAAACTTGTCAAAAGACTCTGACTTGTGACGCATCAAATAGACATATCCAATTTCGAGAAGTCATCAATAAATGTGATGTAGTATCGAAAACCACCTCTTGCCTCAGTTGACATTGGTCACGACCGCCCTTTAGGGTTATAAAATACGGGCGATCGAGATTAAAAGAACTTAATAAACAGACGAAGGAAACTAGGGTTTCAATAAAGAGTTTGACCAATAACTAATATTTAATAAAGGGGTCAAGGGGTTGACATTATCCAAATAATTAGGTTCAAAGCTAAAAGGTTGATGAATAAAAACAATGTCTCAGCGGAAGCGTTCAAGAGAAAGAGTGACGTCATGTGTGGAGACACAACGACACTCGTAGTTCACAACTAACCAAACCATGCTTCAGTTTTAAATTGCTCAACACCACCAACTGCTCGTCGCCGCTCAACCTGCACATAGGGAAAACACATGCAGGGCTGAGTACTTAATATACTCAGTGGGCTTATGCCGAAAACATTTGATGAAAGTTATGTCATCCATACCATAGTGAACTCGAGTTTTACATTTAGAAAATAAATATCATCGAGTATCACAAAACAATTTCATAGACTGGCCAGTCAAAACAATCTCCCCACTTTCTCATCAATCATTCAATCACATCCTCTTTCCATGGTGCGACGAAAGTGTGGCCACACTATTCGCCCACGAGACCGGCCGACTAGCAAGGACGGCTCACGATCCCACCTGTGTACACTAGCCTGATAGGGTCTGCGGCCCTACTCAGACCCGAATTCGTTTAACATAGCCCTATAGCCTAATGGAGCGAACTCACAAACTAGGCATCAGACAACAATCACAACATAGCCCTATAGCCTAATGGAGCGAACTCACAAACTAGGCATCAGGCAACAATCTCATCATCAAAACAAACATGGCATGACATAACAGTTTAAACCACCCTTATTACACCATAATCATACTTTTGAAAACGTAAAGGAGTTTAGTAAAAGAAGCCCACCTTGACTGCTTAATTCTCAAGTACTTCTTCCCCTTGTATCACGATTCAATTGCGATAATTCACCTTTAACATTAGATAATACTAAATCAAAACACTTTTCAAATAAATAAATAAAAATGCAATGCATTCTAATTATAAGTTATTTATCTCTCGTTTTTTGATTATTCGGGGGCGGCCGTTGCCCGCCCAAAAATTCCTCCGTTGGCTCCTCGTATTTTCCACCACGATGCAAATAATTCCCCAAAATTTATTTAAGCGCATAATTTGAATTATCGCAACTATTTCCCTTCGAAAATATATTTATTTCGGACTTGGGATAAATTATTCAACCTTGACATTATCCGGAAATTAATTAAATAATTCCCCATAATTAATTTATCGGCCCAGGGATTTAATTAATTTGTCCCAAGAATTAAAAAGTGGCCCACAACCAAATCACCTTCCTTCTCCTTAATATTAAAAGGCGCCCTCCCTTATTTCTCCATTAAAATTTTGGGCCTAAACAAAATAAAGGAGTAACCCAAATCAAAAGGAAATCTCACTAACCACCCGGTTTCTTACTTGAACAGGATCTCACGTAGCAAAAAGGTTTCTTATGTGTATGCAAACACATACCCACATCCATTATTATTATTTTCTTTATTTTTATTTTCGAAGAAATGGTTTCTCTCCTTATGTAAACACACATACCCACATACATGAAATTCTTATTAGTGTAAGGATAATGAATGCATGATATAATGCTTATATGCGAGGCTGTCAATTTCACGCCGGCGACCACTCTGCTCGCCGGGAGAAACGGTGCTTCTGTCGCCTGCGTAGTCGCCGGTCAGCCTTCGCCGCATCAGTCACTCCGACGTCCGCTGCACAGAGCCGTCGGCTTCTGCTCGCCGGGGTAACGACGCTGCCGTCGACGTCTGTTACAAGCTGCGTTCGCTGCTGGTGCAGACCCCCTCGCCGGGAAGGTGCCGCTGTACCGTCGGGTGCCGGGAGACGCGACGCTGCTGCTGTCCTCGCCGGGAAGACGCGACGCCGCTGCTGTCAGCAGCGTCCGTCAGTCAGTCTCTGCCTCTCCGTTGCCCCGATTTACCCACGAACTAGCCCCGACTCCTCGTTACCAACACCGATTCGTTAAAGGTTAATCTTTATTCGATTTTGTTTTGATTACCAGATTGTTAGATTGGTTACATAGCTTATGAGATGGCGGAGGCTATTGTAGAGTGATGAATCGGCGAATTTTTGATGGTGAGAATGCTTCGTAAAATAAAGGAAGATCAACACACAGAGATTTACGTGGTTCGATTTACTGAGGTAAATCTACGTCCACGGAAGAAAAGAGGGCAGAGTTGTATTGCTTGATCTGTTTTCTACAGCTAACAATACAGACTTGCTATTTGCTATTTCTCTCTAGAGAGCTTAACAGAAGTTAACAGAAAAAGCTTATCTATCTGACCTAGGTTCTATTTATACATTGAACCAAGATCGTGGCATGCAGCATTTATTAGGGTAGTGGATTCGTGGAGGTCGTGGCGACCTTGCATGGGTCCACTATCCTGCATGAGTTAATGACTGCTTGACACCACTAAATAGATCGTCGGTGTAGCGGAGGTGGAAATCTTGCATGAGTCCACTATTTCCTAGTTCGGATCGAATACTGAGACCGGACTGCTGAATTATTGCCGAGCAGCTTTTGCCGATCTGAGAGTAGAGCTTGATGCCGACCAGAGAGCAGAGTTTGATTGGTTGGCTTTACCGAGCTGTAGGCTGGGGCCGAACTCTGTGGTTGTGCCGAACTGAACTCTTGAGTCATGCCGGACTGATACTCTTTAGCCATGCCGACTGATACTCTTTCTTGGGCTTTACTGCTGTTGGGCTTGTTTAGTATTTGTTAGTACGTACTCCATCACTACCACCACCCCCCCCCCCCGAAAAGTGAAGTGAATCACTTCGGCATTCTGGATAAAGGTACGGGGTAAGTTGATGTTTGTCCTCGGTCTGATGAAGTGAAACTCTTCTTTGACCGGACTTGGTTTGGTGTCCTAATTTGGCGAGTTTTATCGCGCGGATCGAACTTCCGTTGTCCTAATTTGGGGATCGGACTTTCCCTTGTCCTAATTCGGCGAGTTTTATCGCGTGGATCGGACTTTCCCTAGTCCTAATCAGGCAAGTTTTATCGCGAGAATCAGACTTTTGTTGCAGTTCGTTTCAGACGAAGTGCTTGATTCTTAAGCTGAATTGTGGTCTTGTATCTTCTGTAGAAGCTTTGACTCACAATCGTTGGCTTGTTGCAGCTCGTTTCAGACGAACTGCTTGTTTAAGCTGAATTGTGGTCTTGTATCTTCCTGTAGAAGCTTTGACTCACAATCGTGTGCTTGTATATGTTCTAAGAAGGGGGATCAGCCTTCGAAGAACAAGATACCTCAGTACATTTGTAAGAGAACGACACACAACAGAGACAGACAAAACACACAGACAAAACGCACAGAGACAAATAAAAAGCACATAGAGAAACAAAGATCAAGCAAAACCAAATAAAGCACATTGACTGGACAGGACTCAGACTGACTGACCCGGACTGCTCTCTCTTTCAAGATGAAACTTACTTGAGGTTGGAAAATGTGCCATGTCGTCGGGGTACCTGTTCTCCTGACATGTGAGCCAATTGTAAGACCCTTTGCCGAGGACTTCTGACACCCGATACGGACCTTCCATGTGGGTCCGAAGAGCTTGCCCAGCTTTTCTGCTCGGCTTACTTCGTTGTTCTCAGGACGAGATCTCCCACTTGAAATTGCAAGCTTCTTCCCCCTTTGGTTGTAATACCCGGGCTACTTGCTCCTTGTATCTTGGCTGCGTTTTATGCATGCCAAATTCTCTTCTTCTTCGGCAAATGATCTAGCTCATGCTCTCAGTCCGTCGTCATTCATTTCTGAGGAGAAATTTAGAGTTCGGGGACTGGGTAAGCGCGATCTCCCACCGAATTACGGCTGCAAGTGCCGTACACACAGGATGTACGGAGTTCATCACCGTTGGAGGTTAGTGGGTGTAGTTCGGTAGGACCATAGAGGACTTGAGGGAGATTTTCCTAAGAACTTTCTACCCATTGTCCTTGGCTTGTTTCTAACCGGACTTTAAACCCTTCAATTCACAAAAACCAGGATACGAATTTGTTACCATCCGTTTGTCCGTTTGCCTTGTGGATGAGAGACCGAAGTGAACCGCTGTTGAATATTCAGCTCTTGGCACCAATCTTGAACGTCTTGTCGGTGAACTGAGTCCCGTTTATCCGAAGATGAGGATGTGGGGTATGCAAATCGGCACACTAGTTCTTCCAGACGAAATCCAATGCCTTCGAGCTCGTTATCGTAGCTAATGGTTCAGCTTCCACCCACTTCGTAAAGTAGTCCACGGCAACGATTAGGAATTTCATTTGCCGAGGAGCTTGAGGAAGTGTCCCACTATGTCTATGCCCCATTGCATGAAAGGCCAAGGGCTCTGCATAGTGGATAGATCGGTCTGCGGCATCCTTGGGATATTTGCATGGATTTGGCACTTCGGGCAGGTCTTGACGAGCTGCACTGCTTCTTGTACCAAGGTTGGCCAATAATATCCCCATCTTAGAACTTTTTAGCTAAAGCTCTAGCTCCGATGTGGCTGCCGCACGATCCTTCATGAACTTCTCTGAGGATGTAGTCCGTCTCTTCTGGCCCTACGCACCGCAATAACGGCTGGAGGTAAGACTTTCTAAAGAGGACTCCTTCATGAAGTTCGTACCGAAGTGCTCGGCACGTGATCTTCCGAGCTTCTCTCTTACCCCTCGGGCAATTGTCCTTGATCCAGATACTGCAAGATCGGCGTCATCCCAGTTCGGCGAGCTGGATACTGAATGTACCTCGGCTTCATCAATGCTTCGATGCATTAATTCTTCCGCCTTTGAGCTCGGATCTGAGGCCAACTTACTTAAGGTATCTGCTCGGCTATTTTCTGCTCTGGGAATGCGGATTATCCGAAAATAGGAGAAACTTCGGCTGATGCTTTGCGCTTTGTCCAAATACTTCTTCATTCTCTCGTCACGAGCTTCACTTGTACCCAACATGTGATTTACTATGACTTGTGAATCACAATGGACTTTGAGAGATTTGACGAGCAGACTTTGCGCTAACTGGAGTCCGACCAGGAGGGCTTCGTACTCGGCTTCATTATTAGTAGTGGGGAATAGGAACCGAAGTGAGTAGGTTACCTCGTGTCCGTCAGGAGCGACGAGTAAAATACCAGCTCCACTTCCCATCTTGTTTGAAGCTCCATCTACGAATCCGCTCCAGCAGTCTGGCGGCTCTACTTCGGATTCCAAGGGCTGTGCTAGTTCGGCATTGGCAGACTTTTTCTGTTCGGCAATGACAGGGATTGCTTGATCGAACTTGGCTTCTGTAAGAAAATCTGCCAAGGCTTGTCCCTTGATGGCCTTCCGAGGTAGGTACTCGATTGAGTGTTCTCCCAGCTCTATGGCCCATTTGGCGATTCTGCCTGACGCTTCTGGCTTGGTCAAACTTGCCGAAGAGGCAGATCGGTTTAAGACGCATACCTTGTGAGCATAGAAGTATGGCCGCAGTCTCCTTGCTGCATTTACTAACGCCAGAGCAATTTTTTCCAGAGGTTGATACCTTGTTTCTGGACCTCTTAATGCTCGGCTTGTAAAGTAGATGGGAAACTGCTTTAGGCCTTCTTCTCGTACAAGCACCGCGCTGATGGTTTGATCTGATGCCGCTAAGTATAAGAATATTACTTCGGCTTCGGTTGGAGCAGAGAGAATAGGAAGCTCGGCTAGATAACTTTTGAGCTCGTCAAAGGCCTTTTTTCTGCTCGGCTCCCCACTCGAACTTTGGTGCCTTTTTTCAACACCTTGAAGAATGGCAGTTGCTTTTCGGCTGCTTGGGAAAGGAATCGATTCAGTGCGGCTAGACATCCGGTTAGCCTTTGCACGTCATGTATGGACTTCGGCATTGCCATGTGCTGAACGACTTGAACTTTTGAGGGATTTGCCTTGAGTCCGTCCTTTGAAACCCAACAACCCAGAAATTTTCCTGAATCTACCAAAAGGTACATTTTTGGGGGTTGAGTTGAGGTTGGCTTTTCGGAGCACGTCGAGAGTGGATTTGAGGTTGTCTTCGTACTCCGAAGTGCTTTTGCTTTTGACAACTATGTCGTCGACATACACTTCAACCTGTTTTCCCGATTAGGTGCCGAAAAAGCTTGTCTACCATCCTTTGATAAGTGGCTCCGGCATTCTTTAAACCGAATGGCATCTTTTTATAAGCGAAAAATGCCGAAATCGGTAATGAAAGCTGTTTTCGGAGCGTCACTCTCATCCATCAACACTTGGTGATATCCTTTGTATAAATCAAGAAAACAGAAAATTTCGAAGCCGATCAAAGCTTCTACTTTTTTATCTATATTCGGAAGGGGATAGCAATCTTTAGGACAGTGCTTGTTTAGATCGGTGAAATCTATGCACATCCGCCATCCTCCTTCCTTTTTCTTGATCATGACAGGATTGGCCACCCACGAAGGATACTTCACTCGAATAACACATCCGCCTTCAATAATTGACGGACTTCGTCATGGATGACTTGACTTCGTTCTGCCGCAAAGAGTCTTTGCTTCTGTTTTATCGGCCGGACCGAAGGATCAATATTTAACCGATGAGTGATTACCTCGGGGGCACTCCGGTCATGTCCAACGGAGACCATGCAAAGACGTCTTTATACTCCTTGAGGAGCTGGATGGTTTTTTCCCGAAGTAGAGGTGTTCCCGCGAAGCCGATCTTAACCGTTCTGGATGGATCGTCCTTCGTACAGCTGAACTGTCATCGAGTTCGGCTCCGGTATGGCTTCGGTCATCGCCTCTGACTCCGGCTGCTGTGGATTGCTATGCTTGGTGGTGCCGATCTGACTGCTCGGCACTTCTAAGCGCAATTTGTAGACATTCCTTTGCTCTCTTTTGGTCACCTCGGATGACCGCTATCCCTCCTTTAGTAGGGATCTTGATGGTGAGGTGATAAGTAGAGCAAACGGCCCCGAACTGTGTTGAGCCAGTCTCTCCCCAGGATGATGTTGTACGGGGACCGAGCTTTCACCACAAAGAACTCGATCATCGTATTGGAGCTTGTAGGCGCTTTTCCCACCGTGATCGGAAGGCTGATAATACCTTCAGGGCGGGTGTCCTCCTGGGCGAAACTTTTCAGAGGAAGCGGAGCCGGACTGAGTCGAGCTGGATCCACTTCCATTTTATCGAAACATTCTTTAAAAAGAATGCTGACTGACGCTCCTGTATCCACAAATACTCTGTGGATCAGTTTGTTTGCCACTCCGGCTTGAATGACAATAGCGTCTTGGTGAGGAGAGATGGCTGGGACGGGATCGGCATCTGAAAATGTAATCACTCTTCGTCTTTCTTCAGCCTTTTATGTGTTGGCTCCTCTTGATTGGAACCTCTGCGTTCTGCTTTAGGGACGACTTAGTCTTCCCGGCAGGGAGAGCATCAATAGTCAGGATTACTCCATCATATTGCGGCTCTGTCGTCATCTTCGGGATCCTCATGCCTTTTCGGATCCTGAGGATTGCAGTTCGCACCTCTCTGTCTTTTGTTCTTTTTCGGCTGCTTGCTTTGGTATTTTTTTAATGTTCCTGTTTTCACAAGAACATCATATCTGCAGCCAAATCTCGCACTCCTCGGTATCGTGTCCGTGGGCTTGATGGAAGGAGCAATATTGATCCTGAGGTCGCCGCACGGCTGATTTCGTCATCCGCTTTGGTCTTTCGAACATATCGGAATGTAGTTCGAAAATTTCCGCTCTTGACTTGTTCAGCGGTACGAACTGAGCGGGCGGCTTCTCGGGGTTGAGACGTGGTCCCAATCTGCCTTGTACCCCGGCGCCCTTTGAATTCTTTCAAAAGGAGTTCGGCGAGGAAGCCTCTGATCGCTATGATCGGGCTTCTTTTCGTCTCCTCGGGATGAGCTTGTCTAAAGACCGTTTTCGACGGTCTGCCTCATCCGCACGGGAAAACTGGTCCGCAATGTCCCACATTTCTTGAGCTGTTTGCGGACCGCACTCCACGAGCTTTCTGTAGAGAGCTCCGGGCAGGATTCCATTTTGGAATGCCGAAATGACAAGTAGATCATTGAGATTATCTACTTGTAGGCATTCTTTATGGAATCTCGTCAGGAAGTCGCTGATCTTTTCGTCGCGACCTTGACGTATAGAAAGCAGCTGAGCCGAAGTGATCCGGGCTTCTGCTTTCTGAAAGAACCTCCTGTGGAAAGCATCCATTAGATCTCGGTAGGATCTAATGCTGCCTTGAGGAAGGCCTGTCGAACCACCTTCTGGCGTTCCCGATGAGCAGCTCGGGGAACAGTTTGCACATATGGACCTCATTGAGACCCTGGTTCGCCATATTATATTGATAGCGTCCCAAGAAGTCATGAGGATCCTCTAGCCCGTCATAAGTCATTGACGGTGTCCGGTAGTTCCGCGGCAAAGGAGTTCGGGGTGATGTCGTCCGAGAACGGAGTCTTTAATGCTCCGTACATGGCGAACCCGACATCTCTTCGGTACGGAGGAGATGGAGTTCTCCTGTGGTTCCGGTACCGAGAGGAACTGGAACATGTCGGGGTTGAGGATTCTTTCTCCTGGAAGACACGGTCACTACTGCGGTAGTGACTTTCATGTCTGGATGAGGGAGGGAGAATCCGCCGTTGTCTTCTCCGGCTGTTGGCTCTTCTGCAGGAAGGTTAAGAACTCCTCCTGCTTCTCGGCCAAGAACAGCTTGACAGCTTCATTTAAATCGGGCTGCTGGGAAGACTCGGTGCGATGACTCCTGGAGTGGCTTGTTCCTCCTTCGTGAGAACCGGAGGTAGATGTCTCCCCGAGGCCGTTTTTCAGACCTGCGAGCTGGACTAAGCTTCCTCACGGGGATCACGAACGGTATTACGGGTGGTATGTGATCTGGTATGCATTTTTTTGGGGGTGGAAAAAGGGTCAAAATTCGCTTTAATCACAAATTTGGTTCTCTGTTTCCCACAGACGAGCGCCAGTGATGAATCGGCGAATTTTTGATGGTGATGAATGCTCGTAAAAATAAAGGAAGATCAACACACAGAGATTTACGTGGTTCGATTTACTGAGGTAAATCTACGTCCACGGGAAGAAAAGAGGGCAGAGTTGTATTGCTTGATCTGTTTTCTACAGCTAACAATACAGACTTGCTATTTGCTATTTTCTCTCTAGAGAGCTTAACAGAAGTTAACAGAAAAAGCTTATCTTATCTGACCTAGGTTCTATTATACATTGAACCAAGATCGTGGCATGCAGCATTTATTAGGTAGTGGATGTCGTGGAGGTCGTGGCGACCTTGCATGGGTCCACTATCCTGCATGAGTTAATGACTGCTTGACACCACTAAATAGATCGTCGGTGTAGCGGAGGTGGAAATCTTGCATGAGTCCACTATTTCCTAGTTCGGTCGAATACTGAGACCGGACTGCTGAATTATTGCCGAGCAGCTTTTGCCGATCTGAGAGTAGAGCTTGATGCCGACCAGAGAGCAGAGTTTGATTGGTTGGCTTTTACCGAGCTGTAGGCTGGGGCCGAACTCTGTGGTTGTGCCGAACTGAACTCTTGAGTCATGCCGGACTGATACTCTTTAGCCATGCCGAACTGATACTCTTTCTTGGGCTTTACTGCTGTTGGGCTTGTTTAGTATTTGTTTAGTACGTACTCCATCATAGAGGGAAATAGATGTACCTTTGCAGATTGGGAATGAAAAGGCTCGAACAAAAGAGATTTCTGCTTCCGTTTTCTCTTCTCTTAATTTTTCAGTTTCTGACAGAGAAAATTGCAATGGTTTGATTTCTAAACTAGTAGAATAGTGAGAGGGAATGTTTTGAAGATTACCTTGAACTCGGCTAGATTGGAATGGAGAGAAAGGTAGTTTTGTCCCTGCAAGCGGCTTGAGTTCGAATTCGATCTTTGAGTTGAGGCTTGTACTCTATTGAGTGAGAGTTGCTTTGTTCTTGTGAGTCGCTGCAGAGGAATGAAAATAGGGAAGAATGATTGTGAACGAGTATTGTAGAGAGGGGGGTGGTTAATTGATATGGAGAGATTTAGGGAATTGGGAGAGATTCATGGGAGAGAGGGACGGTTTCAACGTGGGAAAGGGAGTGGGGCGATTTTTTCTTCTTTTCTTTCTTTCAAATTGGACGTTAGTTTTCTTATTTTGATTTGTTTAATATTTTATTTGCAGATCACGAAGGAGGAAAATCTCATCACGGAGAAGGAATATCTCTAAAAAAAATCTTTATTTAATATTTGAATTAATGTCGGTTGATGATCAATCAACAGGGAGAATAAATATTTGATTAGATTAGTTTAATTCCCAGTCCATTGTATTTTATTTTTAAATTGTGCAGTTCACAATTTATTTATCACGTACTGGATTGTTATATTATTTATTCAATTTCTTCGATCCAGCTCGCGAATTGAGTCCAATAAATATATTCCTCATGGAAAGGAATTATTTAAATCCGCGTAATAATTTATTTCACAATTTCTAGTCCAACAACAAATTCCACCCAACAATTAATTCACGGGCTTCGAAATAAATATTTCATTAATTGCAAGTACTTTAGGGTTCAAAGATTAGGTTTAGAAAAACGGGGCGTTACATCCTACCAACCTTAACAGAAATTTCGTCCCGAAATTTGTTACCCTCAAGTAAAGAATTCTGGGTACAAATCCATCATTTTATCCTCATTCTCCCACGTGGCTTCTTCATGCCCATGATTTTCCCAAAGTACTCTCACACAAGCAACATGTTTATTTCTCACATTCTTGATCTTTCGGTCCAAAATAGATTGAGGTCTCTCCTCGAGGCTCAAATCTGGATTCAAGGTGACTTCTTCGAAACGGATCACGTGCTTCGGGTCGAACACGTATTTTCGTAATTGTAACACATGAAAAACATTGTGCACATTTCCAAGGTATGGTGGTAGCGCCAACCGATATGCGACGAGACCCACTCCTTCAAGAAATTCATAAGGCCCAATAAATCGCGGCTTCAATTTGCCCTTGACGCCAAATCGTGTTATCCCTTTTGACGGAGATACTTTCAGGACAACCTTTATCGCCAGCTTGGAATTGTAAGTCGGTTCGTCGGACATCCGCGTATGATTTCTATCTGTCTTGAGCTTCTTTTATCCTTTCTCGAATTTGCCGAACGATTCCCACCATTTCTTCAACTGTATCGGGTCCAAGTATTCTTCTCGCGCCAACTTCGTCCCAGTAGAGCGGTGATCTATACTTTCTCCCGTATAATGCCTCATACGACTCCATGTTTATCGTTGCCGGAAAACTGTTGTTGTAGGCGAACTCAATCGGTGGTAGTGTTGCCTCCCAACTTCCTCCTCGGTCGAGTACTACGGCTCTCAGCATATCTTCGAGAGTTTTGATCGTTCTTTCGGACTGTCCATCGGTTTGCGGGTCGAACGTTGTGCTGAAGTTCAATTTGGTTTCAAGCTCTTTCTGTAGACTTATCCATAATCTTGAAGTGAATTTTGGGTCACGGTCGGACGTGATAGTCACTGGGACTCCATGCAATCGAACTATCTTCCTTATGTAAATTTGAGCTAGTTTGTTAGGTCCATAGCTTAGGAGAACCGGTATGAAGTGCGCACTCTTGGTAAGTCGATATATAATTACCCAAATGGCGGTATTTCCTCTCAGAGTCCTTGGCAATCCCGTCACGAAATCTATGGCGATGTGCTCGCATTTCCACTCAGGAATCTCTAGTGGTGGTAACTTTCCACGGTCGTTGATGTAGAGTCTTCACTTGCTGGCAGTCTAAACATCTCTCAACGAATGACGCTATGTCCCTCTTCATACCATTCCACCAAAAGGACTTCTTCAGGTCTTGATACATTTCCGTATTTCCTGGATGGGCGGTATAAGGAGTCTCATGCGCTTCACTCATAACCTCGTTTTTGAGTTCCTCGTTATCCGACATGCATAGTCTTCCTTCGAAAGTAAGGGCATTGTCACACTTTTCACTAATATTCATAGATTCGCCGGTTCGCACTTCTACACGAATTTTCTCCAATTTCGCATCCATCCGTTTTGCTTCATTAATTCTCAACCTTAGATCAGGTTCAATAGCTAAAGTGACGATTCGTGCTTCCACTGTTTCAGGTGCCCTCACAACTTCCAAACGCATCTTGCTGAACTCGCGAATCAGGCTTTCCTCTTTGGTGAGAAAAGTGGCCAGTTGGGAATGGTCCTTCCCGCTCAATGCATCTGCCACTACATTTGCTTTTCCGGAGTGATCCCTCACAGATGAGCCTTCCTTCATTGTCTTCGACATGATACTCCGAAAGGCTTGAGATTTAGCCGTTCGATTCTGAGTACCAAAAAGATTTTTGAGATTCTGCCTAATCTCGGCGGCTGTTTCCATGGCTGAATGCTGATGCTTGAGTACCGAAGACATAGAAGCTAACATGTAGCACTTAGCCATCTCATTCACCTTATGCCACCGTCTGTGTGCATCTCTGACTCCTGCCGCAGCGTTAGCCGGCGGCACTGGAGGTCGCGGGGTGGTGAGCACAAAGATGTACTCATCTGCTGTGAGAACGATGTCCAAATTTTGTTTCCATTCTATGTAATTTTGGCCCTCGAGTTTATTTTCTTTGAGAATTGCAGAAAGAGGATTAAACGACATATTGACGATTTGATTTACACTGCAAAACAAAGTATTTTACTATTGTTATAAACTTATGTAAGAAGTTTGATTAGATTAACCATAAAACTTTTCAAAATCTTACAACTGTAAAATTAAAATTTTGTACCCTCCAGAGGAAGTCAATACGCATTAAAATCTTACAATTTTACTGGTCACAACACCGACGAATAGTCCAGAGACCACAGAGTGGCATGGCCGCCTAATGTTTCCTAAGCAAGACCATCTCTTTAGCATTACAGAGTCTCATTTCTACAACACACTCCCATAACAATGCTCATGTGCTGCTAACAAGATCAAGCTATCTCATAAATCTAATGTGAACTTCTGAATCTCGCAGTTTCTTAGGATTATTGTCCCCACAGAGCAGGTGGCGCTAATATTGGAAACTACATTCTAGTTCATACTATTTATATTTGAGAAGTCCGCCCTCATGAACTTGCTATTTTCTTAGGATTATTGTCCCCACGGAGCAGGTAGCGATAATATTAGAAAAAGGCTTCATAAATTGCAGACCAATTGATGGAGACCATATACAAACGTTGAGTTCGTAATTATATCTTAGATATTTTGGGTTATGATTTTACTTTAATTATCCTTAGCCTTGAGACAGTTTAAGGCTTAATTAAATTCTGTTGGTATTTAATCTACTGGATAATTAAATCTTTAGATTAATGTTGTTATCTTCCTGTAGGAAATTGTTGATCTAGAATTTTATTCTTATTCATGTCTACTATAAGGTATATCTAAAATAAAAAAATTATTTAATCCTTAATAAGACATGAAAAATAAATTCAAATTATTTCCTTTTTCAAGATTAGGAAGAGATATTTTATTATTTAATGTATTCATACATATCTATCCTTATTAGGATCTTAGATATATAAATTTTAGGAAACTATTAAATTATTCTCATCCATATCATCTAGTAATAAAATAATCATTATTTATTTCCAGAGATATAGATAATAATAAAAATATTCCTTAAATCTAGATAAATATTAAGAAACTATTAAATTATTCTCATCTATATCATCTAGGAATAAAATAATACTCCCTCCGTCCCATTAAATATGCAACATTTGCTTTTCGGCGCGAGATTTTATGTAGTGTTGTTTTGTGAGTCAATGAAGAGAAAATAAATTAAGAGAGAAGAAAAAGTAGAGAGAATATTATTTCCATTTTTAGAAACGTTTCATTTTTAATGGGACAGACCAAAAAGGAAAACGTTTCATTTCTAATGGGACAGAGGGAGTATTATTTATTTCCATAGATATAGATAATAATAAAAATATTCCTAAAATCTAGACAAATCTTCCAAAAAGATTTTATTTCCATTAAATAATAATATTTAATGATATCTTTTAATAAAATAATCAAATAATCATTAAAATAATCCTTCATCGTTATCTCATCGCACGAGGTTCGCACGAACGATGAATGACGAAAATCCGACGAGTTCGTCGTCGGATCACGACGCATGAAGCGTCTCGGCCAGCAGCGCACGAGTGCGCACATGCTCTCGGCCGCCTGGCTAGACCAACGGCTCGTCGGTGTCTCGGCAGCTCTCAGCCAGCGAGACGCGCACAGGCGCCTCAGCTCTCGGCCAGCCGCTAAGTCCGTCTCGGTGTCGTTGCTCGTCGGGTCCCGCGACTCTCGGCCAGCAGCGCGCACGACTGCGGCGCTGCTCTCGGCCAGTTGCTATCGCTCTTCTCGTCCCTCCCGAGCCTGGATTCTCCTCTCATCTCGGCACACGTCGCGCCTTATGGCGCACACGTCTCGGCCACGACTGGAGCTTCGTCTCAGGAAGCCTTCCGCCTAGGGTTGGCCTGGTGTCTCGCGGTGTCTCTGTGGTTCTCGGACGAATCACCACTCCGCGCCAGTCACCGCCACGTCGACCTCGACCCGGGTTCCGTCTGGTGCGTGTGGTCTCGGCCGGCGGCGCGCACGAGCCCCTACTCGTCTGCGCGTCGCCCCGTGATCACGACTCCCGGCTCCCACTGTCTCGACATCCCTACCTCGATCGCACGTGGTGCGTTCGAGCAATTCAAGTTCTTTGATTCGATAGTTCTTGAGTTCATCATGCATAAAATTAAACAAAAACACCAAGAACATGCTTCGCAATCAAATAACACATGCATACATGAATTTCGTGAAATTTAAATCCAAATAATCAGAGCCAAAGACTGGCTCTGATACCAATTGAAGGGGTTGGCAGCGGAAGCGTGCATTCAATATCCGATCACATGAATTTGATCTATTTAGCAGATTATTTAGACAATTTTATTCGCGCAATTTTCACATGTATCATGCTCATAACTTGAATTAAAACATGCTTTAGCATATAAAATCCCTAAAACATGCTTACTACGGAATTAGCCAATTTACCTCGTTGATTCAATCAAGAATCGATGATGGCTCGCTCCGTCTCCACGTGAAGATTTTCAATACAAGACCTCAGATCTTCTGACTGGTGTCCCAGACTATACGCCGATATTTGTGTGGGCAAATCTCACCAACGTATTAGGACTTGAATAACGAAGACAGAACTCAGCTCACCGAGGAAGGCAATTTTCGATTTCTCTCTCTCAAAGGAGTGGACGAAAATTTGTGAGTGGATAAAGATGTGTTTTCTGTCTCCTTTATTCTCCTATTTATATAAGTCACATATTGTGCCCAGTCAGGGATCTAAGGAAGAATTTGGATCATGCCTCACCCAATTATCTTTTTACTAATTAAATTGAACCCACAATTTAATATATGCTTATATTGGAATATTACAAGCAGCCACTACAGAAGTAATATTGCACTGCATTTCCAAATCCGAAATTACAAGTATTCCGGGTTTCATTTATTCGCGTTCAATTTATTTCTCGTGCTTAAGATAGAAACATCCATTAATTAATTATTGTCTGCTATGGACTTAATTAATTAACATATTTTATTCTCCAAGAGTGGACTTAGCAAGAAACTCTTATTTATTATTCATAGAGTAATTAAACTCCAACTAGCTAGGTTCCGAATAATAAAACCTTGTTTCGAGCTCCTCTTGTGGATGTTATCAAACGAGACTCTCCTCGCGCACGTTTCAACATAATAGCAATCCTAGCACCTCTAGATAATGATCACCACTACCCAATATACCTGGATCGTTGGGTTACGAAAAACCCGCACCTTTGGTAAGTCAAAGTAGTGGATACTCAATATCGTATGCTCAATGCTAACGTACATTGATTAAAAAATTAATTATCAAGACCTCGTCTTTCAGTAGATAGCATAAAGACTCGTCTTGCTGTTAGATCCATTCAGTGCTATACCACACCAACGTCATCTTATTTCAATAAGGCTTAGAAATAATCGGACTGACATTGCAACCTTTCGCGATAGGTAGTCTAGGCCTATTTAGGTTGTGAAATTCTTATATTTCTTTGTTTAGAACTGACCGTGTTACCTTAAATTGGACGACGCCCACAACCGGTCTACTAAAACAAAGACTTAGACTTTGTTACGTTTTTCTTATACATTTAAATATGCAATAAATAACCATTAAATGTAAAACATAACAACATTATGACAAAAATAATCTGTTGCATTTATTGGAAAATAACCATTAGAGTTTTACAGTATGCAATCACTCGAAAGGTGATTTCTAGTATACAAAACAAGTGGTGTGAATGAAATGAAGTGCAACGAGTCCAATATATAGAGTGGAAATTTTTTTAAAATTTTGGGTGTTAGCCCGATCGCTCGCCGCACAATCCGAAGTCCGTGGGTAACCGCTCATCAGTCGATCTTTCGTCTGTCCCCAACACATGTAATGATGCGAGTCATAAAATCCGCCCCCAACTTATTTCACTATTTTTCATAGTATTTTGTTATTTTAATTTTTAATTTTTAATTTCAAAAATTAATAATATAGATTAAAATCAGAAGAAGAATGAGGATATTTAAATCTAAAATAATATATTAAATTAAAAACAAATAAGTTCCGCCCCGACCGAAAGTGCCCGCAATAGCGCCTCGGGTGGCGGATTAGTAACAACTGATTAGTGTAGAAACAAAAATAACCCAAATCAAATTAATTTCAACATTCAACATCTAAAAATTCAATTGAATACATAAAATTTTATTGTTACAATAAATTACTGTTGTACAAATTTGTGATTTTAGAACTTGAAATAGTAATACTGTTTCTCATTCGGTATATGTGAATTTACAGTTTTGAATTAATGCAAATAGAAAATTAATTGGACCGTACATTGCACGGGGTGTGATACTAGTTGATACTAAAAGAGAAGATCGATAATGCGCTAACGACGCCGTTGAATGCGACAGTGACTATAATTGTAATCCTCCACATCTTCTTGGCGTATACTCTGCAATCTTTCGTTGAAGTTCCTTAGTTGGTTGACTCGGCCTGGTATAGGGCATCAATTCTCATCATACACTTTTTAATAAAAAGAAAAAGACTTTACTTTCATTTCTTTCAAAATATTTTTCTTTCTTTTTTTCCTCTCACATAATATTTTCTTATATTGCACATTTTTCTTCTTTTTGGTTGCGCTAGTAATTAAGTTTTCTACATTTCTCTTACTCTTTTAATTAATTTGAACATTAAATTATATATTTTAATTTATTAAAAGAGAACAAATAATAAAGACTTAAGTCTTAGAAATTAAAAAATAATTTTTATATTTACAAACTTTTGGTTTAAAGACACACTAGGACCTATGATTTTCATATTCTTGTATTAGTATCGCATTGGTAGAGAAATTAACTACAAAAATATAAAAATACATTTTATATCTATACAAAATATTTAAAAAACATTTACAATATAAAACAAAAAGTTAAAACTAATATTATATACTCCCTCCGTCTCACTAAGATAGCCACATTCTTGAATGACACTGGATTTTAGGAAGTGTGATAAGGTGGAATAAAGTAGAGAGGAAAAAATGTAGTTGAATATTTTAATGAGGAGAGAGAAGGTTATTTACAAAATTGGAAAGTGGTCATCTTAAGAAATGGGTGAAACTGAGTTCTCTCCCTTTTTTTTGAATGAAGAGAAATTCGTGGAAATGAGGAAGGAGGAAGGGAGGTTACCTATGGGATGCAGGGCTGCCTGCAAGAAGCTCTTCCTGCTGCGAAGAGAACTCACTCACTCACTACTCTCTCAAGCTTGGTATGTGGCTGGGACTTTTCGAAAATGAGGGAGGGTTTTGGAGGTGGTGTGGGGGTTTTTATAGGCAAGAAGGATGTGCTTAGAAGGATTAAATGGGTTGTCCAGCCTCTTTGTTTTCATATTGCAGAAAATCCCTTGTTGGTGATCCTCACTACTCCTTTCAATTATTTCATTAGTCTCTTTCTTGAAGCATAAGTACTCCCTTCATTAAGGTTACTTGTTTGGATGTGCAGGGAGAGCAGTTGGCTGTTAGGAACAGGTGCTGCAGGGCTGACTTTGCCATTTTTAGGCAAGACTCATTTTTGTTAGTTAATGAACATCAAGAATTTCAAGACAAAGCATCAAGAGTTCCAAGATGAACATCAAGAGTTTCAAGAATAGAGCATTTATAATATCTAGTTTCAATAGTATACTAGTTCCAAAAATGTATTTATTATTGTATCTCAAGAGTCTCCAACTCTCCTATAAATTCATGGATGTTGGAGTACTTTCTCAATCAATAGAATATGAAAACCAACTGTTTTAACATGGTATCACGAGCAAGATTTCGATCCTAATTTTTCTTTTTTATAACTCAGAGAAGTTCTCATCATCGTTCTAAACCCCTCAACTTCTTTACTAAATCAAGGCAAAATCAGCCCCTACATCCATCCTCAAGCCTGAAAACAGCCAAAATCAAGTGAGCACCAATCAAACCATATTCAAAATGTCCAAACAAGTTGAATTTGTATCTTTAGGATTCAAGTTAGATGGGAGAAACTTCAGTGTCTGGTCCCGCCTCATGCGAATAATCATCAGCAGTCGAGAACAGCTCCACCACATTGAGGGAGATAAGGATCCTCCAAAAACCACCGACCTAGAGTTCAACAAGTGGCAAGCCTCCGATTTCACCGTATTCACATGGCTCATCCAAAACATGGAGCCAAAGCTTGTTTTGCAATTGGCTCAACACCAAACTGCCAAGGCGTTAAGGCGGAGCCTAGCAACAACATTCGGAGTCAGAGCCAACCTCGTCCAAATCTACGATCTCGAGATCAGAACCAATCAACTCAAGCAAGGGAATGAATCCCTGGAACAATATTGGGGTGACCTCCAACAATTGTGGGTCGAAATTCCTGCCCCTACACATGCTGCGAGAAGGGTATCAATACATATAGAAAAGAGACTGAAATCAAAAGGCTTTACCAATTTCTATCTGGTTTAGATGACAAATACGATGCCCTCCCCCGAGAACTCCTTAAATAGAGCCCTGAGCCTTCTGCAGAAGAGGCATTTGGGATTGTCAAACAAGAAGAAACACGTACTGGAATTTGGAAGCCCACAACCCCAACTCCTGATTCAGAAATCGGGGCTGGATTCGGAGGTCGAACGGGCGGACCACCGCCATTGCGCCGGGGCTACACCAGACCACCGCCACCTCCAAGAGACCGAGGTCAGCCCTCGTCCGGTTCCTTCTCCAATCAACCTCGAATGGACAAATCCAAACTAGTTTGCAGCCACTGCGGAAAAAAAACATACAAAGGAGACATGTTTCGAAGTTGTCGGCTACCCGGAGTGGTGGGAGGACCGCCACAAAACCAACCGGAATCTGGTCGCTAAGGGGAGATTGGCGATGGGGAAAGCAGAAGGAGGAGAATTTTTTGCCACCACGATGGGCAGCCAAGCGGCCACCTGTACCGGGGGTGACGGAGGCGGACCGACGGCTCTCCCATCCGGAAGCGGTGGACAGGTGACGGCGGCAAGAGAGTGGTCGGCGACGGGAGTCAAAATTGGAAGAGAGGCAGAGGCTAGGGCTCAATTCTCAAGCTGCAACGTTGAACGTAAAGGGTTTGGGGATTTATCCTCAAACCCTTCCAATTTTGATAAATATAAAATTTTACCCAACCACATTGCATGTACACCCCTAAGAACCCCTAAATTGCAGATAGACCCCAGAGTCACATTTTTACACAAAATAACCTAATATTTCAAGAAAAATATGATAATGCCTCCCAGATTTTGTTTAAAAATCGTTTTTCAACCTTAGAAGATGAATCTGAAATTTCTACCGCATGCAATGTCAAAAAGGGAAATGTAGAAAATGATAGAGGTTGGATATTTGACTGTGGGGCAACCGATACTATGACCTATGATAGATCGGACTTTGGTGAATTATCTAAGGCGAAACGAACATATGTTGAAACTGCTGGTGGTGATTTTGCTCGGGTCGAGGGGGATGGCACTGTTCAAATTTCTCCTACTTTGAAAATATCTAATTGTCTTTACGTGTCGTCTCTTTCCTAGAAACTAATATCTATTAGTCACGTAACACGAGAGTTCAATTGTACTCTTTTGATGCATCTTAAATTTTGTTTTCTTCAGGATATCCGGACGGGGACGATCATTGGGCGTGGCACTGAACGCCGCGGGTTATACTATGTGGACGAGATAGCTCAAACTGACAGGGCAATGTTGGCTTATGGATCTTCAGAACGAGACACATGGTTATGGCATAGGCGGTTAGGGCATCCATCTTCTAGTTACTTAAAACTTTTGTTTCCGTATCTTGTGAACAATTCTGTTTTTGAGTGTGAAACTTGTGTTTTGGCTAAAAGCCACAGACAATCTTTTAAATCCACCAATACTAGAGTGGACTTGATTTTTTCCTTGATACAGTCAGATGTGTGGGGTCCTTGTCCAATTTCTGGGGGAAACGGTTTGAAATACTTTGTCTCGTTCATTGATGATTGCACTCGCATGACACGGGTTTATTTTTTGAAAAACAAATCCGATGTCTTCTCTATATTTTGTGAATTTTATGCCATGATCCTCACCCAATTTCAGACAAAAATCAAAATTCTTCGATCAGATAATGGGGGGAGTTTGTTAACGCAAAAATGAAAATTTTTTGAATTGAGAAAGGTCTTATTCACCAAACTTCTTGTGCCTACACGCCTGATTAGAATGGGGTAGCTGAATGCAAAAATCGAACTATTCTAGAAATGACTAGTGCACTTATTTTTTAGTCCAAAGTCCCAAAATATTTTTGGCCTGAAGCAATTGCTACTTCAGTATACCTTATAAATCGTCTCCCAACTAGAATCCTAAATCTTCAAACCCCACTTAAAGTTTTATCTACCTTAACTAGTGTCCCTCAAGCCTTATCTCTTGAACCTCGAATTTTTGGATGTTACGTGTTTGTTCATGTCCCGAAACATGAGCGAACGAAACTAGCCCCTTGTGCGATTAAGTGTGTTTTCATTGGGTATGGGAGAAGTCAAAAGGGATACAGATGCTACGATCCACAAAACCGACAGGTTATCACCACGATGAACTGTAATTTCCTAGAAACAGAATTCTTTTACAACACCCAACTTAACAGTCAGGGGGAGAAGGAAATGAATGAGGTTTCAAATGATGACATGCTAACTTGGATGCCTATATTCCATGATCATAATCCCAATGATGGTCAACCCGAGCCAACTACTCCTGTCGCCGAGCAGGTCTTACACACATGTCAACCTGCGGAACAAAGTGTCGCCCAAACGTCCTCTCATCCGATATACGAGGTAAATAACTCTAATGGGAACTCTATTACTGTTACTGCTGACAATATGGTTGCAGAAGATGAAGAAAGAGAAATCATTTATGAGGATACTGGACAATATATTTTGCCACATCGGAGTACTCGGGGAATTCCACCCAAAAAATATTCTCCGGAAAAGATAGGCGGAAGAAAATCAAGATATCCGATAGGAAGTGTAGCAAAAGCAAACTTGACAAAACTGGCCCGAACATTTGATGCAGCTTTATATGAAGAAGAAGAAGAAGAAATCCCACAGACAATGAGAGAAGCCCTAAGAATCAAACACTAGAGAGAAGCGATGATGGTCGAATTAAAAGCCTTGGAGAGAAACAAGACTTGGAAAAAATGTCGACTACCAAAAGGAAAACGCATTGTTGGCTGCAGATGGGTCTTTACAATCAAACGGAGGCCTGACGGAACTATCGAGATATACAAGGCCCGTCTTGTAGCTAAAGGATATACTCAGACATATGGGATGGACTACTCCAAATCATTCTCACCAGTGGCAAAGATGAATACAGTTCGAGTACTACTCTCCATTGTAGCAAACAAAGATTGGCCCCTACACCAGTTAGATGTGACTAATGCATTCTTGCATGGTGAACTCAAGAAGGAAGTCTACATGGAAGCTCCGCTTGGTTTCGAGGATGACTATGAAGTTGGAGAAGTCTGACAATTGAAGAAAACCTTGTATGGGTTAAAACAGTCTCCGAGAGCTTGGTTCGGGAGATTTACAGAAGCCATGAAGAAGTACAATTATCAGCAGAGTAATGCAGATCACACTCTATTCCTGAAGAAGAGAGGGGATAAAATCATGCGCCTAATAATTTATGTTGATGATATGATCATCACAGGGGACGATTTTGAAGAGATAGAGCGTCTTAAGAAGAATTTGGCGACAGAATTTGAAATGAAGGATTTGGGGGTACTCAAGTATTTTCTAGGAGTTGAAGTCCTAAGATCAAAGGAAGGAATCTTTATCAATCAGAAGAAATACACTTTGGATCTTCTAGCAGAATCCGGCATGATGGAGTGTAAGCCAGCAGACACACCAATTGCAATAAACCATGGTCTGCGAATGACCGAGGGAGACCAACTAGCTGACCGAGAGAGGTATCAAAGGTTAGTAGGAAAATTAATTTACTTGTCACACACTAGAACAGATATTGCATATGCAGTAAGTGTGATAAGTCAGTTTATGCACCGACCCCAAAACGACCACCTTGAAGCAGCATTGAGAGTTGTCCGATACCTCAAAGGAACCTTTGATCATGGAATTATGTTCAAGAAGAATGTACATTTGGAGATTCACGGTTATACAGATGTCGACTGGGCTGGAAACCCAGTGGATAGAAAATCCACTTCTGGGTACTTTACATTTGTTGGAGGAAACCTAGTCACTTGGAAGAGCAAGAAGCAGAAGGTCGTAGCGTTGTCAAGCGCAGAGGCAGAATTCAGAGGAATCCGAAATGGTTTGACAGAGGTACTGTGTCTTAGGGGATTGATGGAAGAGTTGAGTTTTCTATCACGAAAACCATGTCGATTGTTTTGTGATAACAAAGCCGCGATCAGCATTGCAGAAAATCCAGTCCAACATGATCGAACAAAACACGTTGAAGTAGATAGACACTTCATCAAAGAGAAAATCGAGGCAGAAATTGTTGAGTTCCCATTTGTTCGATCTAAATATCAGCTTGCAGATATTTTGACAAAAGCAGTTGGAGCAAAAGTTTTCTTAGATTACCAAGTTAAGTATCGGAAATCTCATTACTTAACTTTATGGGGAGTGTTAGTTAATGAACATCAAGAATTCCAAGACAAAGCATCAAGAGTTCCAAGATGAACATCAAGAGTTTCAAGAATAGAACATTTATAATATCTAGTTTCAATAGTATACTAGTTCCAAGAATGTATTTATTATTGTATCTCAAAAGTGTCCAACTCTCCTATAAATTCATGGATGTTGGAGTACTTTCTCAATCAATAGAATATGAAAACTATCTGTTTTAACATGGTATCACGAGCAAGATTTCAATCCTTTTTTTTTTGAGAACTCAGAGAAGTTCTCATCATCGTACTTTAGGTGTTTTTAGTTTGTTTTGTTTGTATTTTGCAGGGGGAAAACTGACCATCTTCGGCTGCCACCTTGCTGATTCGGGCCCGACGGGCCGTCAGGATCGGGCCGCGATTCGGGCCTAAAGAAGAGGCCCGAAGGGCTAATTAGAAATCTTACATTTTGTTTCTTTGCTTCGTGTAGTTTATTTGGAATTAGTTAATAGTTCATTGTGTAAAAGATATTCGAACACCTTTAGTTCGAAATAAATTTCTTGTTTCCCCTCTTTTATAAACATATTATCGAGTTCGTTTTTGTTCGTTCAATTATTTCATTAACTTTTACTTCTTTGCGAACCAACAACATTAAGCATTCACGAGCAATAAAAATTCTCATTTCAAAACACAAATCAAAAGAGCTATGATTTACTAGTTCGACCTTAACATTAATGAAAATGATAATAAAAGGGGCGGGTATTACAGAGGGAGTACATTCTATATAAAAAATAGTCGGTACTCAAAGGTGACGTGGAATATTATCAAAAAAATTTCTACTATCTTATTTGAGTGTTTTATTAATATTATCTCTTTCTATAATTTTTTCTATTTCCTCTAATCCACACTTCGAATGTTACGCCTACTTTTATCAATTTTCGAACCATTTAAAAACTTAATCTCTCTGCAAAATCTCATCTTCATTTTTTCTATCCTTTCTGCTATTTCCCGATTTCCCCCTTTTATTTGTAAATTCCAATATCTTTTTTGTAGGTTATTCTAAAACAATTTATACTCCGTTTAGATTAAACTGACGGAATGCTATCTATTATCGTATTCGTAAATATGACTGCGAAATCTGATATTGGTATTGAAGAGAGAGAGGATTTGAGCAAGTCCATATGCATTAACCATGGATAATTTATATGCAAGGATCTATTCCATCATTTTCTGAAAATTTATTACATTTCATTTTCTACACTCTTTTTAGAAAATAATAATAAATAATTAAAATGGAGTGTGGTAAAATAAGAGAGAATAATATAGAGAAGACTCTATATTTTCTACACTCTCATCTATGTTATTCTCTATTTTACTTTACTCTCTCACCATTTTAATTATTTATTATCATTTTTTTAAAATGAGTGTAGAAAATAAAATGCGACAAATGTCCAGGGGACATAGGGACGGAAGGAGCCGTAATTAAATGCAAATAACTATTGGGTTTCACGAAATTACATGTGAGAGACGAGAGAATGAAAATTTTAGGAAGAATGAAGGTGTGGTGCAATGGTTTCATTTGAAGAGACAGGATTATTGGTAGACGAGGAAATTGAAATGGGGTTGATGGAAAAGAGTATACCAAGGAAAATAAAATAAATAAGAAATAGTGAAATAATTGACCACGTAACTTGTCGCCCACAAATCGCTCACGCAACCGTCCGCAGCATATCAATTCTCTAAGAATATTTACAACTTTATTCCAAATATTTATCCACCTATTCTTTAACCTTTCTCCTACTTTATTTATCTTTTCTCTTCTTCTCTTCTATTTTACCTACATTTTTTTCATTTTCTCTTACTACTTCATTGCTTTTTCATTAAAATTTGTGTTATTTATCAATAGAATTATTTTTAGTAGATGGACAGATTATAGAAATGAGAATATATTAAACATTATACATAAAAATAGCTAGTGAGCGGTGAGAGAGAAAAAGAAAGAGAAATAGTGTGAGAATAAAGGTTGTAGTGTACATTTGTCCCTTTTTCTTAAAAGACAATAATATCCTTGTCAATTTTTTTTATGTATTAGAGCATCCACTACGCGGTCTCCATATCGTCCCTTAACCGTCCCTTAAATTATTATTTGAGGGCCCCACTGTACTTTTTTACTCCATCCCTTAACTAAGGGACGAAACCTACAACGCTTCATCCCTTAACCGTCCCTTAAATTACTATTCATTCAATTTCATTTTTTATTTATATTTCCAACACAATTCAATTAAAACAAACACACTTCATTAAAATTAAAATAACATTATATCATAAAATAAAAATACAACTTAAAATTTTAAAAAAATATATAATTAAAATCTTAAAAAAATAAAAATGACATAATTTAAAATATAATTTTATATGGAAATCCTTGAATGTTTTATGTTTCACTTTCGATGTGGGACAAAATCATTCTTGGATGTCTCTATAAAAGAGAAACAACCAAGAATGATTTTATCCCATATCGAAAGTGAAACATAAAACATTCAAGGTTGTCTCTATAAAGAGAAGCAACCAAGAATGACATTGTCCCACATCGAAAATGGAACATAAAACATTCAAGGTTCTCTCTATAAAAGAGAAGCAACCAAGAATGAGTTTCATAAATTCGCAAGCCCATCAAATATATGTGGGCTATTACAAATCTCTTGTATTTATTTATTTGTAAAAATTGTTTTTAAATATAAAAGCAATTTTATAAATAAAAAGTATTTTTTTTAAAATTCGATTTTTTTTAAAAAAATTGATTTATTGCGTCTGCGTGACGACGCCCACTCGCGGGCCGGCGAGTGGGTGTCACGCATGGCACAGGGGCGCGCCACGTCGCCGCGGTGCGTGGCGTGACAGCCCGTCCCGTGTCTCGCAGGCACGGGCAGCAGGACGGGATCGGGACGGGCGCGGGACGGGACGGCGTGTCGCAACGCTTCGCGAAAGCGTTCCGTCCCTCCGCGACGGAACGCAGGACGGTGGCGCCGCATAGTGGATGCCCTTAGGAAATATGAGAAAAAGTTGCAGGTGATCCTGATATGATCCTCGTTCTTGATTTAAGGTTTGATGTGATATGAAATGAATGATGCTTTATAGATTGTGAAAGTCATTTGATAAGTTAGATTGAAGAACTCAATAAATTGAAAAATTAAAAGAGATAAAACTCATAATATTATTAATTATTATAAACTTGTGATCTCTTGCTGTTTTGTTCTACAAACATAATGTGATTACTGTTGCTGAATGATGCAAAAGAACTTGGCGCCAACAAATGATGCAACAACTAACTATTTACTTTCAAAACCCTGTCCCTTTTTTTTTTTTAATCATGAATCACAATAGATATAAAAGCTATAAAACCTCAAAAAATCAGACCAAAACAGTTATATACCTAACAAAAGATCACTGGCTATCTCATCAAGCAATCCATTCAGCATCTGTCTTTCCACATCTTTCACCACAGTTTCCCTTTCAGGAAATATGGACATCATTCTGCTCCATTCAAAATCCCACATGCAATTCACATCAGGATCCTCATTGTAAATGTCCTTGTTGAGCATTCTATGCAGTCCAGCTGCTACATCACACTCATCACTCCCACTCATGCCATAGCACTTCAGTAACTCCAAGTTCTTGCAGAGTTGCCTCACCAAATCATCCAATGACCTTATCTTCACATTACTCATGCCAGTCTTCATGTAGGGGTTATACATGGATTCATGCCGCCTTGCTTTTCTCCTCATCACTTCGTTCGCGGAGTCCAGCAGCACGAGCTTCTTGCCCGACACTTCGTTTTCATGATCAGCGGCGTGGAGGAAGCTGAGAGGTATGTTGAGCTTGAAGAGAGCCTCTGCTGTGCTGAGAAACATCTGGCTTTTTATCACTGTCTCCTTGAGGTGTTTTTCCTGTTCTGTCAGTTGCTCTTGTCTATTCGATTGCTCGTGTTGAAGAAGATCTCGTTCAGTGCTCTCTTCACGGGTTTAAGTAAATGATACGAGGAAGATGTAAGATTAAATGTAGTCTTAATGTGAAAACATTGGCATTGTATGGATTAGAAGCTTACCTAAGCTTTGAACACCTTCGTTTTGTTCTTCTTCAACCTTAAGTGTACGAGGCTGTTCCTCCTCCTTGAGATCATCCACTAAACTCTGCAAAGCCAGTAAAGTGTGACATAAGCTTAACTTTAATTCAATCTGTTAGAAGTTAATGTAAGCTTACGTTGTTGAGGTTGAGTTTGTTCTGTCTCTTGTCAATTTGGGATTCATTTGCTGCAGTGCTGTTTAGTACGATCGCCTGATCATCTCCAGTTTCTATCTTTACATCCGGCTTCACTGGTTCAGCTACTATTTCTGATGCGTTGATGACTTTTTCTTCTTGTTTGACCTTGCGATCACTTGGTTCCTCTGTTTTTTGGAATGCGCGGCTTTTGTTTTGAATCTGCTGTTTCAGACCTCTCAAAATGTTGTTTGGTCTTTTTGCAGTACCAATAGAATTTCTTCTAGTCGCAAGTACTTCTATCTTTTCAGGAATCTCTCTTCTCTGAACTTTCCTGGTAACAGTTCTCTTCTGTGTGGCTGAGGCCTTGGGTGGCTTCTCTTCTGCAAGCAGTCGACTGCTCCCCTCTTCTATACCGCTTTCGGTTTTAGATAAATCCTGACTTTGCCTCTGTGTTTGAGGATTTTCTTGATTGATTGCAGTATTCTGCGAGTTATCAATCGTGAGGTCAGCATCTTGATGTCGTCTGTGAACAGAGTCTCTCACGGGAACTTTCGTTGATCTCCCATCACCAGGAGTGGATTTTTCGCATGGTAGCTTCTTCTGCTGATTCGTGGCTGCACTTCTCTTGGATTTTGAGGCATTTATGTGTTCCACTTGTTGGCCCTCGTGGATTTTTGCCACCAAATTATGTTTCTGAAGCTGCTGTGGTTTATACTCGACCGAGTTCTTGTCTTCAGTGCGATCAGGTCTTTTAGCGACTTGTTCTTGATTTTTCGGAACATAGTTATTCGCATTCCTCTTTTCTACTGAATTTGCACTTACCACTTGCTCAATCCTATTGCTTGTTTTGCCTTCTGCTTTCAGCATTGTGCTTTTCAGTGCCCTTTTGTCCTCTCCATGAGTTGGTTTCCTCGTGTTGTCTTTGAAGCTCGTGACTCCATCGACATGATTAGTCTGGCTTTGTTGTTTCTTTATCATGATGCTTGCTGGCTCCATGCTCACTGCTTGCATTTTCAAGTCTTTACGCAGCTGGTTCCTCTCGGGATTCACCATTTTAGAGGCGCCATCCTTTGTTTCATGGCTCTTTTCGGGTTTGATCTGTTGCTTGGGGTCTCTTCTTGGAAGCAACTTGTTGGTGCTAAGATCAGATCCATTGTTCCTAGTCTCTCTAGTCATGGATTTTTTCTGCTTGGCACTTTCGTTCGAGACATTTTTCCCTCCTACCGAGCCCTCCTTCAGAGGAGCTTCTTCGAGCCCCATAAGTTTAGCTATCACATTCGAAATCCTTCCCTTCTCTGGTGTAGGCTTTGATAAACTTACGACACTGTAATCCTCGACATAGCTATTAGACCTCGTGTGAGGAAGCAGCTGCGAGTGGGTGATAATAGATTGTTCCGACGTTTGTCTATATGGTAGAGCTAGCGGTTGCTGTCTCGTTCCACCCTGGACCACTCGGGACTTCCCTGAGGCTCTATCAAAGGAGAATCTAGGCCGATCCAGCTCCCACTGCACGACTCTTTTCCCGTTGTCATCATCCTCATCCTCATCCTCGTCCCCATCCTCTCCCAATAACTTTATACGGCCTTTCCTCTGTGAACTATTAGTGTACTCTGAAGCGTCCTGTAAGCTCACGAGCATTCTCAGGGACTCTTCCAAATCGATAGCACCTTTCAGCAGCTCTCTCCCAATCTCAATCGAGTTTCTGTCCAAGTTAAGGCCGTTGGAGCATGCGCTTAGAATCTGGTTGAGCTTGTGAACTCCTTTCGATATTTCATTCACATGGATGTTAGGAAACGAACCAGCTGATGTATGATTGTAGAAGCCGGTAGCCTCCATTTTCCTCGAGTTCGATGATCTTCGACCAAATCTGTTGAAGAAATTTACTAGTGGATTGCTACTGGACCCGCTAATGCTACTGAGATTTCCACTGTTTTCAAAGGCGAAAGCTATGGCCATCGACAGATCTCTGACTTGCTTAGAGCTTTGCCTGCCCTCGTACACAATGATCTGGCTCGATGCGTCCTTCGTGTTCACTGATCTGCTGCCTCTCGTTGTAGAACGAGCCTGCACGAATGAATGACAATAAGACCACTTGTTTCGTGTTTCACTCAATGATAATTGCATAAAAAAGACACCAATACTTACGGAATCTAGGGCATTCATTTGTCGAGCGCCCCTTGATGTCCCACGAGCAACTGTTGTTCGAACATTCATGAGACCTTAACGATGAAAGGCTAACACAACAACCATAGGAATTTACATACAAAATCACCTTAATCACTGTTTTTGTGTCTCAACTTTTTGTTAAAATTATGTCCTTTTCAATCAATGTTACACTTGTTTCTTTTTGTTCACATTCTTGATTATCTCTATGCAACATAGCTATCAGAGTTCTCTGTTCCCAACGTTGCCTCGTGAAAATTTTTATCGATTTGATCCGGATCGCCTAAATCTTGTCATTCAACAAGTGTTCCTTAGAGTTAAGTCACTAAACATGCATGAAGAGTGTTGGGAGAACTTCACCTCTAGACGTTTGGCTCGACTGTCGGCTTGAGTGCTGAGTGGCGGCCATCCTTTCCTTGCGCTGGCGCAGATCATTCAGCAGTTTCTGCGCGAAATCTGGTTTCGTCGTCATGTTGCTCATTCTCACAAGCCTCCCAAAATTGAAAAGTAAAAATGAAAAATAGTACTAGTGAATGATTTTGGTGGCTGTTGAAGAGAATTGTGAATGAAATTTTAGTGTTTGTGGGAATGAGTTGTAGCTATACTTTGGTGAGAAGGTTGCATCATGCTTGTTGAGATGTAATGTGGGAATAAAAATGAAGATTGAATATGTAGATATGTGTATTTATTTTATTAGTTGTTAAAGGTTGATGTAAACATGATGAGGGAGGGGAATTTGAGTTGCTCTTGGTGGAGAATTGGAATAATTTGCTTCCATTCCACTCCAAGCAATGGAGGGATGTAGCTTTAGGTTTTGGCTTGTGGGTTAAGATTTCTTCTCCAAGTGAAAATTACAGTTTGTTTGCTATACAAAAACTCTTCTTGATATGTCTCATTTTACTTGTCTAGCTTTAAATTTACTTGAAAATGATGATTTCTTTGTTTTAAATGCCGTGCAGGTGCTCTTCTATAATCTAATCGTGTGGCGGCGTAAATAGCCGATAAACTAACTTAAGCATATTTTGTAGAATTGGGAGGATGCGGTTTTGATCTAACTACTAACTGATTAGTAATCTTAAATTAATATATATTTTTAACAATTAAATCATGAAATTTAGTGATTGAAATAATATGAAGTGAGTTATATTTTATATTTAAAGAATTATTAAATAAATTCAAATGTTATTAATGCTAATTATTAAGTATGTTAGTTAAACTTAATCACTTTATCTCTCCTCAAAATCATTTAAAAACTTTAAATTTATGTAACATTCTCATTTTAAACTATTTTTTCGTAAAAAATATGTCAATTTTATAAAGATTCTAATGAGATCTCAATTGTATATGTTCGAACGATGACCAAATGATTAATTTTTTATACTAATTTTTATTTAAATTTTCGTAAACGTTGATAAACATATTTTATATCGATAAATGCATCAAAAAGTTCAATATAATGCAAGTACAATATCAATAAATTTGCGTTGAAGTTTTCATATACTTGTATTGTGTTGAACTATTTATATCATTGTGTTGATATTTTTAATACACTACATTGATATCAGGAAAATCACGAAAATTATTATATTATGATATATTATCAATTTTACCTTTTCTATTGATATTTTATCTACGAAATTCACGAGATTTAATCTCATCCTTTTATTTTAACATCCAATGAGGTGGGCATGGTCTTAAATATGTGTTGAAATACAATATTATTTTAATATGACCGTGGGATGCTATCCTAAGAAGAAAACGCCCATTTAAAACAAATTACTATACCATTCATGAAAAACAATATTATATTTTTTTTGGGGGTAGGAGGGGGGTTGTGTATCAAAATTAATTTCTATCTTTAATAAATAAGGTTTATTTTTTAATAATAATACTTCAATTACTTTAACTTTCTATTTATTCTTTACATAATTAATTTGAATTAAAACTCATATTATTTATTAACAATAATTATAGAGGTAGTATAATATAGGAAAGTAAAACATATAAATATGTAGGTTCACATACAGTGGTAGTTTGATTAACAAAACGCTAATTTCGGTTTATCAAGGATATGAAACGTATTCGGCCAGTGAATCGGTAGTAATATTCTCCCATGTGCCATTGTTCAAAGGAAAAAAATCGAACTCATTTCATATAGCATGTCATCAATATAATGTCGAAAATTGAATTCAGTGATAGATGTAATAAAAAATTTAAATGATCATGTATAAAATTGATATTTTACAAAGTTTGGTGGGAATAAATCTGATAGATGTAATAAAAAATTTAAAGGATCATATATAAAATTGATATTTTACAAAGTTCGGTGGGATTTATTTATTCGTCTCATAATAAGAGTCTTATTTTATTATTTCTGTTAATCCGATAATAAGTTTTATTTTACCATAAATGGTAAATAAACCTCACATTCCACCAATTTATTACACTCACATTATATTATAAAACTAATATATATAAGTAGGACTCATCTTCCACTGAGAGTATCCGTAATGGGGCGGATTATGCTTCGGATGATGCATCGTCTGCCCCTTCGTTATGCCCTAAGCCTCGCTCCAAATCTGTCAGCGCGGCATCAGTACCCTAATTATCTCCGAGAGCGAATAGCCTTTTCTAATAGTGCTACAGTATCAGAATTTTCAACTAATGAATTCGAAATAAATATTACTCCCCCCGTTAGCCAAAACCTAACATTTTTTGCCATTTTAGATTGTGCATCATTTCAAGACACACTTACATTTTTTCTCATTTTTAGTAAGTAGGTCTCATATTTCACTAGTTCATTATACTTCATCCGTCCATGAAAAATAGTCTCATTTTGTCATTTTGGGATGTCTAAAAAAAGTCTCATTTCTAAATACTCCATCTATCCCACAATAATAGTCACATTTTGTCCATTCGATCCGTCCCAAAATAAGAGTGACATTTCACTTTTATCATAAATGGTAAGTAGGTCCCACAAATCACTAAGTCACTTTACTCACATTCTATTATAAAACCAAGAGTAAAGGCCAAAATTGTTCCTGAACTTATGCTCATTTTAAGATTTTGGTCTTCTACTTTATATTTTGAATTTTTATATCCCGAACATTTTAATTCGGATCACAATTAGTCCTACACTAACTTTTTGCGTCAATATTAACATGCAACTATGATATTTTGACCAACCTTCTTAACAGTCAACCTTCTTAATCCGATTTTGTAAAACTTAAGGTGTTAACTATGATATTTTATTATTTTGAAATTAAAATCTTAGAGTATATTCTAAATTATTTATTCCAAACCCACTGCTTCTCCTCAACCAACAATGGCGGCAGCCACCGCATCAACCGCCTAATTCTCCACCGCTCACCTCTTCCGCTCCTCCTCCCTTAACCTCTAACAGCCTCTCTCCCTCTCCTTCCCAAACCCCCCGCCGCCGATTTCCATCCCAGCCCCTCCGCTTCTCCGCCGCCCCCAAAATCTCCGTCGGCGACAAGCTCCCCGACGCCACGCTCTCCTACCTCGACGCCTACGACGAGCTCTAGACCGTCTCTCAATCGCTGACCTCACCGCGAATAAGAAGGAAATTTTGGTCGCCGTGCCCGGGGCCTTCACCCCGACGTGCTCGCAGAAGCACCTCCCCAGATTCGTCGAGAAGGCGGCAGAGTTCAAAGCGAAGGGCGTCGACACTATCGCCTGCGTCTTCGTCAACGACGCCTTCGTGATGAAGGCGTGGAAGGCGGATCTGAAGATTGGGGAGGAGGTGTTGCTGCTCAGCGACGGCAAGATTGGGTGTGAGCTCGATTTGAGCGACAAGCCGATTGGGCTCAGCGTGAGGCCGCGCCGCTACGCTATGTTTGTGGAGGATGGCGTTGTGAAGGTCCTCAATTTGGAGGGAGGATGGCGGCGCGTTTAAGAGCATCCGCAGCGGTGAGGAATTGACGTACGTCCGTGCCAGCAGCACGGCACCCGCTGTCCGTCGCTGCGCTCTTGCCGCTGCCACAGAGCTGCTCGATGCATCGAGCACGTCCGTGCCAGCGAGCAGCTGACGTGGCGCATTCTGATTGGCCAACGGATTTATCCGTTGGAAATTCAATTTTTTTAAAAAAAATCGAAATTAATACAAAAACTTTAAAAAAAATATTTTCAGATTCCTAAAAATATGACCGTTTTATTACTATTTTTTTAGATTTTTTATATTTAAAAAAAAAAATTTATTCTCAAAATCATCTATAAATACACAAATTCATCATCCATTTTTCACATCAAATCATCTCTCATTCATCTCTCATTCATAATTTTAATACAACTTATCTACATCTTCTTCACTCACTCAAACCCTCAAATGGATTTCACCAATCTCATTGCGGAAGCGGAGCGCGAAGAACAAGAATACTATGAACAACATCGTGCCGCTACATCCATCGTGCCGCGACTACCCCCGCCCCTCCTCCTCGATCAACCAAATCAACTCGCCGCTACATCCATCGTGACTGGTAAGGAGCCAACGAAAGGCTCGTTGCCGACTATTTTTCTGACAACCCGCGGTTTCCGGAAGATTAATTTCGGCGACGTTTTCGCATGTCAAAACGATTGTTTATGCGTATTCTCAACACATTGTTCGCCCGTGTTGAATACTTTCAAACAAGTAGAGACGCAGTCGGTCGGCAAAGTATCTCGGGGTTGCAGAAGTGTACTTGTGTCATCCGACAACTTGCTACTGGGCAAACAGCTGACCTCTTCGACAATTATTTGCATGTCGATGAGTCAACTGGAATCCTTTGCCTTAAAAATTTTTGCGACGGCGTTCGTTCTGCTTTCGGTGAGGAATTCCTTCGTGCACCCACCACCGATGATTGTTAACGGTTGCTTCGTCTTCACAAAACAGTCCACGGTTTTCCCGGTATGCTTGGCAGCATTGACTGCATGCATTGGAAGTGGAAGAATTGCCCGACTGCTTAGAGGGGGCAACACTTAAGCGGCCACAAAGGCGGCGGCCCAACACTTATCCTTTAAGCGGACGCCGACTACCGTCTATGGATTTGGCATGCATATTTCGGTGTTCCCAGATCCAACAACGACTTGAACGTGATCTATTCTTCACCACTCTTCAATGGTGTGTTGAATGGTGTAGCACCGGCGATCGACTTCACCGTCAATGGAAATGCATACCACATGGGTTACTATCTCGCCGATGGTATCTACCTGATAAGACTAATTTCATGCATCGGTTAGGGGGTTAAATTCAACAATTTACGGGGTCTAACACATCTTTTAAGCCAGGTGTGTAGAAGTAATCGCCAGACCCAGGAATGAAGGTAAAAAATCGCCTGGCGAATGATTTGGAGAGAAAGTGAGCATAATGAAGGAAAATTTGCCTAGACGGAGGAGATCGCTAGCTGGAGGGTAGAACATAGATTTCAAGAAAAGGCTTCTAGAAGATCACCTCCACATCTATAAAAGAAAGAGCACGCAACATACAAGAAAGACTTTTGGCTCTGAGCTCATTTTACACACACTTCTGCACACACTTGGGGTTTCAGAATTTGAGAGGGGGCGGGTTCATTTTCAGTTGGCGTTTGTGTACCATCGTCCTTGCGTAGGGCGAAGAAACAATTTACCTCCTTTCGTTTTAGCTTTTCTGTTTGGATTTCAACCGAGTCTTCGCTGTTCGAAGCTCGGCTTTCGTATTTGCTGATATATTACTGATTTATCTATGGAATTCTTATTCTCTGTCATGATGATGCGATTGTTGAGTTTTGATTATGTTGATTCTGAGTTTGTGATTGTCTAGTTGAATGGATGCTTTTCGTACTTGATCTGGTGAATCGGAGTTAAAATCGGTGTTGGATTGTCATTGATCGGAGTGAATCTGTTGAATTGGAGTTCATGGAGTTGTTTTTGGTTGTAGTTTGGTTCGGATTGCTTGGATCCGGAGTGGATTAAGCGTTCGTCGTTGGATCTGAAGCTGAGCTGGTTGGTTGTGCATGAATTTGATAATTCATTTCTGTGTTCTGTTTACTTCGTCTAGTAGAAGTAAATCTGTTGGTTTCCGATTATTCGTCAGTTTCCGACGTCCGAATTTGTATGTTCTGTTTGAATCTGGGTTATTACTCTGTTTTCTCCATGTTCGTGTTTAAATCAGGTAACGAGATGCAAGTTGTAGTTGGTTAAATTCATAGTTTATTATTTGCAGCTTTTCAGTCGTACTTTACCGATTCTGGAAATGGTCCCCACTGCATGTTCGATCTCTGTTTAGCTAGATTAGGAAGTCGTTTCCTCGAGGTAGTTTGTTTGAGATAGTGAAGTAAGGATGATGTTCTATGTTTGCATGATGTTCTCTGTTTCATAGGTCTAATGTTAGCCAATTTTATTTCCTCAGTCTAGTTATAATTTTCTCAACCCAAATTTGCGTGGCAGCAGCCAATTCCTTTTCTAGATTCTCTTAAATGCCTTCATACGCATCTGTCCTCGTGGGATCGATCCCTGCTTCCCAGTACTAATTCATAGTATAGCGGGTTGAGGGTTTTGAACGCGGAGTTAGTGTTTCCAACGATCGAGACTTCTAGGATCCCCTGAGTTCCTAGACCTTGTGATCTAGCGGATTCTCTGGGTTTGCGAAGCTTGACCTAGCACAAAAGCACACTCTAATCATATCCGAGCACTTCAAATGGCGCCGTTGCCGGGGATGGATGACCAATGCAAATAGAGCATTGGTCAAATGGTCACATACACTTCAAATCGGATTAAGAAGGTTGACTGTTAATATTGACGAAAAAAGTTAATGTAGGACCAATAATGATCCGAGTTGAAATGTTCGGGATGTAAAAATTCAAAAGATAACGTATATGATATTATCCAAGCCCCTTGGCCTAGCGGTAAAGGGTGCTGGATACCGCGTCCATCCTGGAGGTCTTGAGTTCGAACCCTGGGTGGCGTAATTTGTCTTTCCTCCTTGTTATAGGAGTTGATTTGTAATTTCCTCCTTCATATATATGATATAAATATATGAAGTTAATTTTTTAAAAAAAAAAAAAAAAAAAACGTATATGACCAAAATCGTAAAATGAGCATATGTTCAGGACCAATTTTGACCTTTACTTCAAAATCAATATAAAAAAGTGGACCACATATTCCACTAACTTTTATAACTCACTTATCTTTATATTTCTTAAAACCTGTGCACACCAAATGTGACTTCTATTGTTGGATGGCGGGATTAGAAAGATCACTTTCATACTTTATCCACTTTTTCTCCCTTCTCCCACATTACCAGCCTTTTCTCCATATCGTTCTTATTTTACTTTATTTCCCTTTTTCTTACTTTATCAATTTTTCATTAAACTCGTGTCCTCCACAAATAAAACTATTTTTTATGTACAGAAGGATTATAATATTAAGGACTATTTTTCATTCATTAATCATTTTAAAAAGTTAAATAATTTTTGAAATTTATGCTGAGTAAAAATGCGTCTTTAATAATAGATAAAGTGAATAATTCCTTTTTATATTAATAGTTATAAAGATTAGACATTATGCTATTATAAAACAATTTAAAAATAAAATAAAATAATATATGAATGAATAAAAATTCCCCTGGTCTCCAAAACTTAACAAAAAGTGACAAATAATAGGAAATACTTATTCTCTGTTCCTTTTTCTTTTTTTTTGAACTTCACTTTTTCTCTGTCCTATTTCCTTCTTCTCTCCCATTTTCTCACTCCGCGCCTCGACCGATTTCCGCTCTCTCTCTCCCTTCCCCTCCCACCTCTTCACCTCTGTAACATGTGAGCAGCTATTTTTACTAATTTCTTCTTTTCATAAATCTTTCGTTCCATTTGATACAATAACAAAAATTAAGGAGTATTATTTTGAAAAAATAAATAAATTTGGGGGTAAATTTTCCTGTTTATCTTTTGGTATGTTAAATCAGTATATAGAGAAGAGTATTATGATTTGCAGAATGTTTAACATCAAATTTTTGTATTGTTTGTTAGTACATTTCGTGTTTATGTTGGTGACAATAGCATAAATTAATAATCATGTTATTTGTGGTGCCAGATTTTTTGATGGATGACAAGTTGGTGGAGAGGTCTGTGCCAGCTTTCGAATCTACGCCGTCTTTTGCTTCTATTGGGTTTATCCGTTTATCTCTCCATTATTGCAGGTGTCCTTCATGACGGTTGGGATCATCCAAGGGAAAGGTGCCTTAAATAAGAGCAGAAGACGGACTTCAAGCGAATCTTATATTTAGTTGAGAAGGAAAAAAGGTGAGTCATACTTCTCATCATCTCACTCTTTTAGACAAGGTGAATTGTTGTCCTGCAGCTAAGGCGGACAAGATTCCTCTCAATAATTCATGCTGCTATAATGAGCGTGAGAACATGCCTTCTTCTTTTCGCGCTTTCAATTAAAGCAAGCAAAAACGAGTATTATTATTTTCTTATGTTATATATAAACACCTTCATCTTTTTCTTTCAAGTCGAGCTTATTTCTAGAAAATAAGCTCTTTCTCATATCTAATAATAACATTATTAAGAGTACGAATATCGTTTCCCTGATTATTTCCTTTATTTAAAAGGTTACGAAACATGAAATTTTTTTAAAGAAGATCTGATAAAATAATCAGGGTGATTGAGCATCTTGCATGATGTCATCAGAATGATAACTTTCCCCAATATCTTTTTCAGAATTTTTTTCTACTCATCATCATTTTCATCGTCGTGAAAAAGTTTAGTTCTAAGATACCTTTTAAAGTCCTTAAGATTCTCTCTCGGGGACTTTAATAGAAGCTCGCCCAAAATTTCAGCAAGGGCCCTCTTAGGAATGCCTTCTGATTAGTTAGTTGGTTTAATTGGTTCGAGATCAATCATTCATCTTTTTGAGAATATTGATTTTTAGAAGAAATCAAACTTATCCTACTATTTAATGAGAATTCTCATTCCTAAATAAGGACACAACACTAAGTAATCTTAAATATCTTAACTGGAACATTTCTGACAATAATATTCCACTTAAGAATCCAAGGAACTTGATATAGAGCTGCAAACATAAGGCCACCCGCAACGCGTCACGCGGGTGGCTCGTAACCCGTCACGCCGGGACGAGACGACGGCGAGACGCGTTGCAGCGTCGCGTCTCGTCCCCAGCCCGCCGAGCGTCCCGTCCCGCCGAGACGGATGGTGAGCCGTCTCGCCACGCGCTCGCGCGACGTGGCGCGCTCCGGCGCCATGCGTGACGCCCATTCGCCGGCCCTCGAGTGGGCATCGTCACGCTGACGCAATAATTCATTTTTTTTAAATTTGAATTTAAAAAAATAAAAATATATAAATAACGGTAAAATTACCGTTTTTCGACCGTTTTTTTACTCTAAATACTCCTAATTCATCCTCATTTCACACACAAATACACATCTACTCTTCCCAAATCATCTCTATTTCCTCTCCAATTTTCATCTAACCTCTCATCACAAAATGTCCGGCAACGGAAATTCTGGCGGTGGCGGCTCCGGCGGATTTGACATCAACACGTTCGGCGACTGGGGGGCATGTACAATGTCCTGGGTGGTGATTCCGGTTCGTCGACGCCGGGCAGCCAGGGTTCGTCGACGCCGGGGGGTACCAACCACCCCATTTTGATGTGGATGCATACGCCCGTCCCTCCGCCCCGAGGTATTCGCAGGGATTATCCCAAATTCGGGAGGATTATTCGGTTGAACCCACTCCGGAAGGAGGCCGAGGCGGTGGAAGCTCCAGGGCAGAGGCGGAGGTGAACGAGGAGGAGGATGAGGAGGATCTAGGCCGGCATCCGTACAGCCCCAAGGAAACGCTGGCTGTGTACAACGCCTGGATCAGCTTCTCGTACGATCCCATCATCGGGAATCAACAATCCCGGAAGTGCTTTTGGGAAAATGTCACCGAGGACTATCACGAGATTAAGCCGAAGGGGTCCCGCCGCCGCATATTTTTTGACCGAGTCGACAGAGAGGTCAAAAAATTCTGCACCATCTACAAGAGTGAAGCGGCTCATTACCAAAGCGGAGCCTTGGGAGCCGACATTCCGAGGTCGGCTTTGCGAGTCTACTTTGACGACACCGCCAAATAATTCAAACATGTCGATGTTTGGGAGGTCGTCAAAGACGAGGAAAGGTGGGCCGCGGTGTCCGGTCCAGCTCGGGCTCGACCTCGAAGCGCACGAAGTACACGGCGGGTGGCCAATACTCGTCAAGTGAGGGCGGTTCGGGCAGCGCCGCACAAGAGTTTGCCTCGTACGAGGTTGAGGGTACGACAGACGATGCCGGGGAATCCTCGCGTGGGCGCCGTCGGCCGCAAGGGATAAATGCGGCGAAGGTGGCTAAAGGGAGGAGGGGCCAAGCCGAATCAAGCCAGGCGGGCTCGAGGGCACCCTCGAACTCCCTAATGTCCATGTAAATGACCGCCACAATGGCGGACACTTCCCGCATGACGCCTCCCCAATACCAAGCCTATCTTGCCAGAATTGAGTTTATGGCAAGACAACTTGGTATTCCGCCTCCAGGTGGCTTCAGTGCACCTCCACCGCCTTCGGGGGATGATTCGCCGGCGGAGTAGTTTTTTTTTTTCTATAAAATTGTATTTTAAATTATGTAATTTTTATTTTTTTAAGATTTTAATTATGTCTTTTTTTATTTTTTTAAATTTTAAGTTGTATTTTTATTTTATGTTGTAATTTTATTTTATTTAATGAAGTGTGTTTTTTATTAATTGAATTTGTTGGAATAAAAATAAAAATGAAAATGAATGAATAGTAATTTAAGAGATGGGTAAAGAGACGGATAAGAGATGGAGGGTTGCAGGTTTTGTCCCTTAGTTAAGAGATGGAGTAAAAAGTACAGTGGGGGCCCAAGAATAGTAATTTAAGAGACGGTTAAGGGACGGATAAGAGACAGCGTTGCAGATGACCTAAGCTCTTTGTATTTCATGGATTTGTGTACTACGCAGAAATTATCAAAGATTAACCTGACATTATCAGGAATGATAATCATATTTAATCCCCATTCGGAGAACTAAAAAATAAACCACTGAGTGAGAGTAATGGTTTCAGAGACAAACCACTGAGTGAGAGTAATGGTATCAAAGTCTCTGAATTGAAGAAACCAACTATGCTTTATTTTTTTGTTTTCATAAAAGAAAGTTCCCAATCATGGTTTGATATAATCAAAGTAGTTGAACCATGGTTTATCATAGGTTCTTTTTTCTTTTGATGTTTTTCGGAAACTATATAAGTCTCATTTCCATTCTTATGTGATAATTACCTTTTTTTATAAATGCTTTAGAATATGCTCACTCGTTACCTGATCTGGTAACTGAATCAAAGTCTACTGATTTAGTAGATTGCAGTATAGCAAAATAATACTGAAATGATTTGGGTGATGGAAAGGATCTACATAATCCCTTTGGTATAATGTTGCAATTTCAATTGGTGAAAGATGAGAATTTATTCTCAATTAGACAAATCCATTCCGTTGATAACGAAATATAAGGATATAAGAATTCATTAGTCTGATTAGACTTTACTGCGACTTTATAGGCATCTTCTCATAATTTTTGTTTTGATTGAGTTTTTTCCATATAATCTAAGCTTTTAGCCATTCTGGCGTCTTTGCAAATGTTGTATTATAAGATTGCATCATCATTTGATATAAAAAGAAAAAATTTCTGAAAAGGATATTGAGGTAAGTCATCATTCTGATGACATTATGCAAGATGTCCAATCACCTTGATTATTTTATCAGATCTTCTCTAAAATAAAATTCATGTTTCGTAACCTTTTAAATAAAGGAAATAATCAGGGAAACGATATTCGTACCCTTAATAATGTTATTACTAGCTATGAAGAAGAGCTTATTTTCGGGGAATAAGCCTGACTTAGAAGAAGAAGAAGAAGGTGTTTATATATAACACAAGAAAATGATAATATTCATTTTTATTTATTTTTAATTAAAGCGCGAAAAGAAGAAGGCAAGTCCTCACCCTCGTTATGGCAGCATGAATTATTAAAAAGAATCTTGTCAGCCTCCTTAATTGCCTGAAACTTTCACTTTTTCTAAAAGTGTGAGATGATGAGAAATATGACTCACCTTTTTCCTTCTTAACTATATTGAAGAATAGCTTGGAGTCCGCCTTCTGTCTTTATTTAAGGCACATTTCCCTTTTTGTGGAGGACAAGTATGAATTCACTGCTACTCTCATGTGTTGTAAGTTGGATCTTGTCAATGAATTAGGAAGTTATGATGCTAGCTTGTGGCCCTTTAACTTTAGCATCCAATAATTTTGGCAATATGTATGTATCTCGACTTTTGTGCAGCGTTGAACGTAGAAAAAATATTGATGAATGTTTTATATTTTGCTTATGTACACATATACAACGATGGAATGGGTCTATTTTCCACAAGTTGGAAGCCTTAGCCCAACAGTTTTTTAGGTTATGACACACACTTCTCCTAATTTTCTCTCATTTATCAATTCTGAAATTTTCTCTATTGCCAATGGATGGCAATAAATTAAAGCTCTACTTCCACTTCGTCTGAGGAGGAAATGATGATTGCCAAGGCGATAGTGAAGCACTACAATGATCTGGCCAAATGAGAGCATAAAGGAGTGGTTAACTCCAACCTGATCTAATTGAAGAGATTTGAGCATGCAACAACTTAAGTTTATTTCATTAAATATTAATAATTTAAATTTTAGTTAATTCTTTGGTATTTCATTAATGTAATTTTGGTCATTTTAATCAAGTAATACTCAAATTTATATTCATTTATTTGTATTGTACATATACCAAATTTTTTATAAATATACTCCATTCGTCCCATAAAAATATAGATTGATGCATATGAGTAATAAGTTGGGGACAACTTTCCATAAATGGAATTATGAGCACGGAAAGAAATAGAAAATACACATATTTTTATGTTATGAAGGAAGTATAAAATTAGAGAATTAAAAAATGATTGCATGAGAAAACAGAGTTATAACTTAAATATGGATGAAATTGGATTACTAGCAGATGTCCTCAAACCCTTAAGATTTCTTTATATATAATCCATCCAATAGGTCATATTTAGTTTTTTCATTGTTACAATACAAATAGTCCATATCCATTTATGTCAACATTTTTCTCCTTTTCTTTTAGGAATTTTATTGTTCATGTGTCCTACTATCAACTACACAATTTCAACTACTTTTTATCTTTCTCTCTTGCTTTAGGAATTATGCATTAGAACCAATGGCAATATAAAATGGTCTATTTTTATGGAACTGGACAGGAATATATTTTTGTCTCTTGTGAACTGAATTACTAGATCCACTTGTGAACGTAAGGAGGGTATATAGGGGTAAAAGAACACAAACGAATATCTCACTAAAAATTACTAATACTATGTGTTTTAGGCCATTTTAGTATACAAATAACGATTGTGAAGGATAAATTTGGGCACGTAGGTTTCTGTAAGAATGTACACAAAACAAATATTGATTGTGAAATGTTAAGTTTTAGAACGAAGGTGACTACTCCAGATATAATGTAGAGACATTGTCATACGATATTACAGGTATTTTCTGGACAATGCTGAATTAACTCCAGATCTATAGTCAGTCCATTTTTTAAAATGCTTCTTCAATAAAAATATCTTAAAGAAACCTTTCTTTAAAGTCCTAAATCATCACTAATCTGAAAGCAGTTCTGCAACCGTCACTCCTCTAAATCCGGTGATGAGGTATCCCCCGTGGCTGTAACGTAGAGTGTAAGTTCAGTAACATCACAAATGCAAGACTATGCAAAATACGCATCTTCAACATATAACGTATCTTCACTGAACGTTTATAGTATATGATGCATTATCACAGTGTAGACAGCGTTGGCTGCAAATTGAGTTTAGTCCTTGCACACAAATGCATGATAAGACGTAAGAAAATACTCACTCCGTCCCACATTAATTATCCACTTTTGCAATTTTAGTCCACTTTCACTTTTTGCCGTGAATAGTAAGTAGGCCTCACATTCGACTAACTCATTTCACTCACATTTTATTATAAAACTAATATATAAAGGTGGGACCCATAATCTACTAACTTTTTCAACTCACTTTTGTAAAACCAGTACCGGAACCAAAGTGGACAATTATTAGGGGACGGAGCCCGGAGGGAGTATATAGTATCATTCAAGCATGAAACATGAAATTCTAAGATGCACAAAAAAATCAGCTTCTTGAAACCATCTCATTGTTGATCGAACCATAGAAAATATTCAAACAATTTATGATCATCTAAATCCTGCTCAACTAGGAGATATGAAATTGATGTTTTGATTTATTTCATTTAGGGGAAACAGAGAACCAATACCTGAATTGCTCGGACAAGCTTGCTCCTTTCTGTGATTTTCCATACATTGCTGGAGATACTTAAACGTCTCGATGTCGCAAGGGATTGTGAGGCCGCCGCTGTGATCAAATCCAAACTCCTCCTCAACCTTCTCCAGCAAGACCTTAAACAAGGGATCGCCCAGATAGCTAGTGGGGATGATAAACCTGCGAAGCTCCGGCCCCACATACACAGCAAGATAGCCTTTGGGAACGTCGCTAGGCATCTCTAGGCTGTGGCCGCTCTCATCATCCGACTCGCAGTGCAGGTTTGAGTTTCTCAACCTCAAGCTGATCTTGGGCGAGGTAGCTGCACACGCGCCTCCTTTGGATGGCATTGTGGCGCAGCTCTTGGGGGTCAGGGCCACGAGCTGCCACTTTTTAAGGAACGCCTTGAACCTAACTATTTGCCCGATGCTCGTGATCTTGCTTTCCCCATTGCCATCCATTCTGCTCAAGCGTTAACTGGAACGTCAAAAGGGGATATTTTTTAGGCCTTCTTCAACTCCTCCTCTGGCAACAGTTCACCTCATCAGATCATGCTCCAATAACACGTAATCTTCAAAAGGAAAAACTGACCACCACACTCTTTTGAGTGCTAAGCAACATCTAGAAACACACCTCATCTCCTATAACTACTTTCCAGAATTGATCAATTTTAGTGATTTCATACACTAATTAATCGTAATTAACAATGATTTGATGTTGATCTGTGTATAATTAGGGCACAACTCTTCTCTTTTAAGCGAAGGAAAATAGCATAATCAGATATATTACATTTACAAACACAGTTTAAGCATTTCTTCATACATCTAACATGCTTATTAATCAGATATCAACACTTCAACAGATCGATTTGTTCACAAAATATCAAAATTATGAAACATCAATTGCCTCATTCCAATCGAATAACAAATATCACGAAATCCGGCGAAAATGTGCATTCAATTTTTCATCTACGAATCGGATAATAGGAAAAACAACTGTATTTTGATGAAACAGAAAAGATATGAAAAAACATGCAAAATTGGGAAATATGGAAAGGTGGCGGTGAAGCGGTGGGTATACCAAATGGTGGTGGCAGAGACACGGCGGCGGAAGGTGACGGTAAGGCGGCAACAACGAATCGAAGCTGGAAAAAAAATGATGAAATGGTAAAAATGATGGAGGAGTTTTTGCTGGACAAAATATAGATCTAAATATGGGAGCTTCTTTTCCTATGGTTCACCTTCTTTCCTTTTTGATTTTTCAGTTGAAACAAAAAACGCTAAAATCTTACTATAGCTAATAACGTTATTATTTAACTTACTATATCCCATCAATTACTAAAAAATATTCTGCTTTTATAATTTTGGTAACATATTCTTCTTTTCTCATTTTGGTCAACGTACAAAATTAATTGTTACAAATATAAATATTGATTAGGCACAGATATGCTTTTAAGTTTGGAAGCTGAGCTTCATTGCAGCATCTAATCATTTTCTTGGCATTCGATAATATTAATACATCATAATCAGATAGTTTTAATACCACCAATGGTTACATTTTAATTAGAAAATGGAGTAGTAACTTTTTCCTAACAATTGCACGTAGTGCAACGTTTGTTGGTTGGAAGTGAAATCGAAATGTGACACAATTGATGTAGTATAGAAATTTTTATTGGAATTTTTAATGCACAAAATTCGTTAATCAAACAGCTTAAACACCAACATATCAATATTTCCAAAAGTTAATATGCACCTATTCTCAGATTCATGAATCCCAATTCACAAAAATCATGCACAAAATTATTCACAATTCAACCTTTTCATTTGTAATGATTAAAATTGAATGAGCAATTAGAATTATTCGTATTCATTGGTAGTATACAGTTATGTAAACTTGGGGTTGTAGCTCAAATGGTGGAGCGCTCGCTTCCATTTTCTATTTTTCACTCTCTTCAAATTTTTTGGGATTTGTTTTATTAAATTTGTATTAAAAGGTTTTTAAATTTTTTGGGATTGTTTATCTCGCTCAATATTCAGTAAATCATATACATATTGCAATCCTTATTTTCATGTAAATGTGATAACATGCTTGAACTCATGCTTTTTACCTATATATGAACCTATGATATCAATTTAACCATGAATTTATAGGAGGTTAACTGATAATTTATTTTTCCTCTAACCAATGGAGATAAATGGAGAATTATTATTGATTAACTAAAAAAATTATGATCTCAATTTGTTATGGTTGAAATTCCACTTTCTATAGTTACTTAAAAAATTATAAACCTTTTCGTCTATTTTTATAGTTTCACTGTCAACTAAAAATGCAATACCAAGTCAATTTAAACATAACAATTAATAGTTATCCGTCAACAACGTAATGCACAGAGCATGCTTAAGATCACAAACACCAATAAAAAATACTTCACATATTTTTATTCATGAATATCTAGATATTATTGTGTTTTTCCCACTAATTTTAAAATTGACAAATAATATCACGAACTTTACCCGAGATTGTTATTTTCCACCAGCCAAAAAATTATGGCAAATGATATCATGATATGGATTTTTTTTCCTAATTTTTGGACAACAACTTTGAGAGCTTCAAGTTGTTCAAACTTTGAAGATAGTTTTTCTTGAAGTACACCCTCCAAAATTGCTCTTCAATCCATTAATATAGTCGGATTTTTTTCGTTGGTGGAAAATAATAAACTTGGGTGAAGTTCGTGATATTATTTACCAATTTAAAGTTGCGGGGAAAAACCTAACTTTTTGAAAGTTTTATGATATTAGGGACCAATATCTCTACTTTATTTTATCTATGAGGCTGTTTACATTGTGTGATAAGGATGAATTAATAAAAAAATTTCAAAATAATCTGTATTTATATTAAAATTATTTAATTTAGAATTTATTTTTCATCTTTGAATTTATTATATCATTTAAAATAATTTGGGCGGTCCAAATAATTTAAATGTAACAGTTTGGGCGGTCCAAATAATTTAAATAGATGAAGAGCATTGGGACTATTGGGCTAGAATTTATTTTTAATAATTTTTTTTTGTAACTTTATTGTATCATTCGAAATAAACGTTCAAAATAAATGAATTAAATTAAATGTTGCAGTTTGGGTGGTCCATAATTATATTGATGGAAAGCATTGGCCTTATTGGAAATTGCCATTATTTAGACATGACACAGAGATTGCACAATGCACACGGTAAGGATCTGATTTACAATATTTACGGACTATCAGTGGCGAACGCATGATTTTTATATCGAGGGTTCCTAATAAAGACTAAAAAGGAGAACTCAGTTCAAAAGACTAGCCTATTATGAGATAGAGTCTATTTAGTCTATATACCCTACATCAGTTGCTCTTACAACCGATGTGGAAATTGAGTCCCAGTAACATTCGACCCTCCTTTAAAGGCCAACGTCCTTGTTGGTCGCGGCTGGTTCGTTGCCAGACCACCACTCCATGGGCCACCACTTTGAATTCTCGTTGGTCACGGCCACGTTAGTCACGGCTGATCACGGTCACATTGGTCACGGCTGGTTCGTTGCCAGACCACCACTCCATGGACCATGGGCCACCACTACGAATTCTCGTTGGTCACGGTGGATTCTTTGCCCGGCCACCACTCCGAGTCGTTTGGGCTCTCAATGATAGCACCAATTATACAGACCAAACAGGATAACACAGTCCAAAAGACTAATTTATTAGGAGAGAGAATCCATTTAGTCTATATACCCACGAGTTGTTCTCATAACCGATGTGGGATATTGCGTCCGTAACATTTGACCCTCCTTTAAGAGCTACGTCCTTGATAGGACTCGTTTCAAAATGGTGGTTATTATACTAATCAGGGCATTAATGTTAGAAAGAGTAGATGTTTAAGTGTGCAGGAGCTGAAAAGTAGCGAATTGTTAGTGTGCGGTGATCGAGTGGCATAGAAAGCAAAAAAATGATCAAGAATTGAGGCAAACTGATCAAGGGAGCAAGATGACCATGCCGAGTAGATGTGCGAGCTGATCAAGAAAGCAGACCATGCTGAGTAGTTGAACAAACTGATCAAGAAAAGTCCAAACACAATGAAGTTCCGAAAGGATGAGTTAGATGAGAGAGAAAGAAGGGATGCCCTTTTTAGCAAGGGGATTAATGCCAAATTAGGAGGATCTTGCCCTAGGGGTTGGTGTCCAAGCCGTCTTATAAATACAAGAGGAAATATAGAAGAAAGGATTATCGATCAACACTCACCTTACATTCTCACACTTACACCGCGGAGCTAGCATGGAGTAAGGAGGTTAACAACAGTTGTTATCCGAGTTCTACCACAACATCCCTCTCTTCTTCCTTTTCTAGGAAGGAGAGAGCTGAGTTTAGAAAGAAACTTTTGTTCATTCATATTTTCCTAAATCCGGAGGGGTTGATACGTTGTTTATCTTGTTTCCGTTTTAGCTCTGTGGATAATTTCTAAATTTGCAGTTGTTTTGAGTTTTTCTCTTAGTTAACTCTTGTTACAAGTTGATTTTGTCGTTCAATCTTTGAATCTGAAGTTTGAATTATTGATTCGAGCTGGGATTGTTGGAGATTGTTTATGAAATGAAGTTTGTGATGGAAGTTAGCTTGGATCTAGGATTTTCTGAGTTGGTGTTTGTTCTGTTTAAGTTTGGTCATGTTTGGTTCTCGTTGATTGCTTAGATCTCAGATCGTAACGTTCTGATTGGTGTTTGATGTTTTAGATCTGTCGGAAACTATTTATCATCATATATTCAATAATGTATTATTGAATATAAATAAAGCAAGATCTTCGAACATCATGTATTTCACGTATTAACCATAAACATAATGGATCGAAAACTTACATTGACGATCCATAGCGGAAGCGATTGGGGAAGACGGAGAGAACTTCCTCAGACTTTCTTTGGCTTAGTGGCGCAACTCCAACTCCAAGGATTTGTTTCTCTCTCTTTCCCTCGTTTATGTTCCCTGTAATGTGTGTGATTTGATAGGATCACCACACTTGTATTTATAGGCAGAGAGAGGACAAACCCTAATTATAAAACATTAAAGTCATTTCCATCAAAGTGGCTATTTAATTAGGACGTTTCTTTTTGACCAAGTAATATCAAAATCAAATTAAATAAATGATCATAATAATTTTGATTTGATTTTGATAGTCAATAACATAATTACGGTCAAATTCATGACAATCAAAAGCATATATATTCTTGACTAAATTAATGCTAATCAAGACATTATTATATATAAATACCCCAATTTCCTTAATAGCAGTACACTAATAGGAAACATACTCCCTCCGTCCCATTAAATATGCAACATTTGGGAATCGGCACGGGTTTTTATGTAGTGTTGTTTTGTGAGTTAATGAAGAGAGAGTAAAGTAAGAGAGATGAAAAAGTAGAGATAGAGATGTTTCCATTTTAGGAAACGTTTCATTTTTAATGGGACAAACAAAAAAGGAAAACGTTTCATTTCTAATGGGACAGAGGGAGTATATATTAGTCAATAATTAGTGACTAATTAGGAAACGTCTCATTTAAATCAATAATCAATATATTCAATTGATAGTTAATTAATTAGGGAAAGATGTGTCTAATACCAAGTTAATGTATTATATTAAAAATCCAATTCTATTTAGGATTCTATCACATGTCACATATGTGAGACATAAAACTTACAAGATCTAGTTGTTTCTAGTTGGTTTCACGTTGGATCTGAGTTTTAACATGTCAGTTTGCATGGCACTAGAGTAGTTTCTATCGATCTGTTTCCTTTTTGTTTGATTTGCATGGATCTAGTTCTGATTTACTTTGTTTCCTATTTTACGTTAGATGCTCTTTTCAGTTCTGCCGTAATTGCTTAGCTAATTTATTTTCGTTGTTTGGAGAAGAAGAAGATCGTAGTTAGTTAGCGTAGCATTCTCTGTCACCTTTTCATGTGTTTCAGCTTTATTGTAGTGCGTCGTTGTTTTCAGTGGTCCCTCCTACTTATTGCAGAGTACCTTTAGTCCACCAGTTTAGTTGATCAGTTCGGTAGAAATCAGTCTAAGTCGTTCAGGCCAATAGAGTAAACTTAACTCACTTTCAAAGCGTGGCAGCAGCCAATTTCCCAAATGTCCCAAACACAATTCAACATGCCTTCATCTCTGTGGGATTCGACCCTTACTTCCCTTTACTAGTTAATAGTATTGTGGGGTTAAGGTCTTGAAAGCCCTTCTTGTTCTAGTTTGCGCACCCGACGACAAGTGGGTTGTCAAAGAGTCAGCCTGATCAGTTGGAGAGCGTCTCTTGATCAATCTACGTTCCTTTGCTATTTCAGTTTGTGCAAGTTAGAACAGAATCGAGAATTCGAGCTTTCAGTCCTCGTTGGCCATGGCCACATTGGTCAGGCTGATTGTTTGCCAGGCCACCACTCCGAGTTCTTGTTGGTCATGGCGGATTCTTTGCCCGGCCACCACTCCGTGAGTCACCACTACGAGTTGGCCCCAAACGTACTCGTTGGTCACGATGAGTTCGTTTCCCGGTCACCACTCCGAACCATTTGGGCTCTCAATGAAAGCATCAATGATACAGACTAAACAGAAGAACTCAAACCAAAAGACTAGCCTATTAGGAGAGAGAGCTCATTTCGTCTATACACCTTGCATTAGTTGTTCTCACAATTGATTTGAGAATTGAGTCCGTAACAGTTCCAAACTAATGTTGACAGTTATTGCATACGAAAAAGTGTTGACGTGAACAATAATTTATTTTAAATAAGAAACATAACTTTCAAATTTAATTTACGAGTATTTAGTACTTCCTCCATCCAACAATAAGAGTCACATATTTCTATTTTGGCCCGTCCCACAATAAGAGTCATATTTCATTTTTTTTACTATAAATAGTAAGTAGGTCTTATATTCCACAAACTCACGTCACTCATATTTTATTATAAAACTAATATAAAAAGTGGGCCCCATTTTCACTTACTTTTTCAACCCACCATTCTTTACTTTTCTTAAAACTCGTGTCCATACAAGAGTGACTCCTATTATAAGATGAAAGAAGTACAGTACTATATACGTATACTGATTGAGCTAATTTTTTTTAAGTTATAAGATCATTGATTGTTGTATGTTTACCATAATAATGTTACCACAAATGAAAAAGTGAACGAAAAAAAAATTGTTTACCTATGAATAAAATAGAAAGAATGTGCCGGCTGAAGGAAGCCCACTCGACCTCTAGAACCAACTGTGCTATGCTATGTGTTCTGCTCTTTGAATAAAGTATATATACTTAACACGAAAATGGCTGGGTCCCATGCCTGTGAAATATATTGCAGCACAAATAAATGAACAATTATGATCTATTTAGTTGATTATTGGATTATTTTTCGTGCAATTTAATATGATTGCATGCTAGGAAGTAGGAACACAAATAATTCATGCATAAGGAATATAACACAAATTCATGAATTCTACTAATAAAAGATCACATCGTCAAGATTCAAAGAATTGAAATCGCTTACTAACTTCATTAGTGAAGATCTTATGTTCTTAACAATGGATCTTTTGATCTATTCTATGATTCTAGTTTCGATTTTTGGATGGGCAAAACTTGTTAAAACTCGAATGACTTGACTAGAACAGAGATAGAATTCTCTTACTTCGAGAAGAGAAAATTATGACCACCACTTTAGATAGGGTATTGTCGCTTTTGTTTAGTCTCTTTTACATAGAGTTTACTCCATTCGTCTTATAAAAATAGGGACATTTAGGTCAACATGAGAATTAATACATAATTGGTAAAGTAGGAAATATGAGAAGAATGATAGTTAAATTAGTGGTAGCTGATAGTATGACCCATATTATTATTTGTGTTTAATATGGACTCTAGTGGTATAAGTTGTAAATTAATTAATGTATATGGATAATAAATTGAAAAAAACTTTCCATATGGAATGGACTTGGGCCACTATTTATTCTTTCACTAATTAAATTGAAATTCAATTTAGTTCAACATCACATTTAATATAAGATTAGTAAAATCAGAGAAAGAAATAAAAAACGACGAAAGTATTATTACGGGAGAACGAAGCTGAATTTATAAGAAAAGAAAAACTTGCTAAAAATAACACTACATTAAATATTTAATGAGACGGATCAAAACAATAAAAATGAGACTATTGTTTGATGGCGAATAAACTATAAAAGAGTATCCTATCACTAAATTGATCATTTTTATAAACATTTATCATAAAAATAATTTAGGCCAATGTACTCCCTCCATATGCAAAATATGACTCTAAAAGTGAATTTTAAGAATGTGAAGAATGCTAGTGGAAAATTTTAATGGAATATTTATCCTGCTTTTATAAATCCTACTATAATCCAAAGATTTACCAATCAAATCAGAATACATGTTGTTTAACGTTTTTACCATAATAACTTTCATGAATGCTGTAGTAAATAATTTCGAATTCTTATTTCACCTTCCACATAAACTGGAAGAGAAGAATTCGGAATGTATCATAGTTTATACACAATTGAAGCAAATCAGTTGCAATTCAGATGAGATTAAACAAATCGGAAAAAAAGAAAGAAGATAAACTAATCCAATTTAGGTAAAACTAGTTAGCTTTAATCCCAATCTAACACGAAAAGGCTGAAATATAATTCCACAAAACAAAAAACCTCTGCCTCTGCTAACGAATTGACCTAAGCCATTCAACAGGAATATACATCACAGGAAAAAACAGCTTCTAAAGAGATGCTAATTACTACGGAATGTACCTCCTTTATCACGAAAAGAAATGCAGTACGTCTTAACAGCTTGTTTCGAGCGCCTTTTTTCTAATTAAATCTTGAGAAACATGTGCCGCTGCATCATCATTCTCATTCCCACCACGCAGGAACACCAAATTCTACTTGTACGGAGCAAACAAAATCGATGAGTTATGACCACCAAACCCAAACGAATTAGATAGTGCCACTTTAATGTCGAGTCTTTCTTTTGTTGGTCCCACTAGCACATTTGCATCCTGAATCACGAGTGACCTCTGTTAACATCCAAGGGCGATCATTCTAGTCCCTTTACACACGTTACAAGGATTGACTAGCGTTTAAGTGAATTAAATTAGCATAATACAATCTTGGGTTAATCTGATTAAAAGCTAAGCAGTAATTGAATACTCCCCTGTCTATTTCTACACTAGAAACAATATGTTCGCCATCTATAAGTTTCCCATTAAAACTCAAATAACCAGCTGAAATCACGTATCATGAGTTGATATAGCTGCCATAACCACAATATTGTAACAGGGTCATACTAATTTTCTCTCATCTGGTCATTTGAATTGTTCTCCCTAGAGCATCCTAGTTGTATGTATACTATTTTTTTATGCATTTAGTTACGCACCAAAAATATCATGGTAAAGAACAGTAATATGAAATATCATACCAATGATGCCATGCGCAATTAATAAGGACTGAGAAAATTCATACCACGCCATCATCTGGATTTTCAAGATTCATATTTGGATGAACCCAGCCAGTTCGAATTGCCTATGAGAAAACAAGGGATTATAATTCAACAATGGAAGAGTAAAAAACTCCAGATGTTCATGAATATGTAACTTCAGTTAGCCAACAACATCCAGATACATAAACCCACCAGCTCAGAATCTGGATTTATCCTTAAAAGAGTAAAAAACTGTTAGGTGAAGATGCATGCTAGACATGGAAGATATTAAGAGGTTTATACAAGTAATGACTTAGAAGAGGCAACTGAGGTAGTTAAAGCCATTATCTATCAGGGTGATGATCTTCAGAACCTAAGAGAAGAGCAAACAAAATTTCCAGAACTGGGGGAAACACTAAAAGCCCAACACGTTATGGAGACACAATAGTATCAAAAATTTAACACCCTAGTCACCAGCATGGCTCAATGGTGTCTCCATTCTGGTCATGATACTATGTTTGTGTCACGATATTTCAGTGATGCTAATGATTTTGGTTGTATGATGTTGTTGAAAACTGAGAAAGAATCCAAAAGAGTAAAATTTTTCATGGGCAACAAAGAGACTTTACACATCACTGAAGGATGGAACATCAGAGAAGACTCAGCAGGAATGCAGGATAGATGATGAAGATAGACCAATTCACAGAGAGACCAATCATGCTTTAGGGACCAATTAACAGAAGCAAATAAGGCAAGGACGGAAGGTACATGAAAAGCCTTCCAACAGTCACAGGAAAGCTGAAATTACTATAATTCAGAATTCAGAATTCCATCATTTAAGAACTTGGGGGCAAATATTCCTATGATCATAACTGGAATTAACTACACAAAAATATAATCCTCGAAACAGGAAGGAGATGATAATATTCAAGTAGCATAGGGGCTTTCATTTATGATACAAAAACTGATCAGAGGCATAAAGAAAGCACAATTTGCTTTCTAAAAGCATAAAGACTAATATCCAACTACTTGAGGTCGATTCTGTCATCAAGGCTATTCAAGTTGCCTAGTTTTCAGCAGTGCCGATAGTTTCACACTGAGAAAGAATTTCAAAAATGCCAAAATAATGTCTTAAATTCAATACAAGTATCATAATTTTCTTTCGAACTTTAAAAGCCTCGATAAGAGAATTATGTTTCCATGCCTTACATGAGACAATAACAATAACTCCTACTACTTAACCAAATATCTACAAGACACTCGCATTCTCCCCAGATGAGAATTACTGCAAATGAATATATCAAAGTTATGATGCAATAAAATTAAATATTTTAGGAACCTGGACGGTTGCAACAGCCTCAACAGCACCAGCTGCTCCAAGTAGGTGCCCAATCATGGATTTTGTGGAATTCACTTTCAACTAAAAAATATAAGGATTAGCCACGGTGTGTACAAACACCTTGTAATAATCATTGGTCCATGACAAAGAGTTTGAGTAAATGAGAAGACCTCTGGATTCTGGCCAAAACAATGAATAAGAGCCTGATACTCCTTAAGATCACCAGCTGGAGTAGAAGTTGCATGTGCATTTATATAATTTACATCTTCTTTTGATACTCCTGATTGAGCCAAAGCCTTCTCAACGCATAAAATGACACCAGTTCCTGCTTGTAGGAAGGTAAGGTCAGGAGGTCAATACACATGGCAGCAGGCAAAAGATGTTCAGAAGCCTGCATTACTTCTAATTTGTAAACTGATTACTGCAGAAATTGAACTAGATCGGAACAGCTCAACATCCAAAGAGGACAAACAAGATAACTATTAGGACAAAGGTATGTAATGCCTGTTCTGCAAACAGAAAATTGATAACTATCACAACAGCTAGACAGAGCAAAATATCTGTAAATTGAATAAACAGAAGCAATTATCCGTCCCAGAGATATTAGGGAATGCTTCTACATTTATCTTAATCGTCATAATTTAATTCTACCTTCTTTGAGGTTATAGTGGCTGGATCGGGTATAGATAAAAGAATCAATTGATCCATTCATGAGCAGTAAATAAGAAACAGCCAACAGTTAATGTGTTAGTTCTGGTAAATAACCAGGGATGAGGCATGCCATACAACAGTTAAACTTTAAAGATGTAAATATCATGGCCAAATTTTATGAAAAATAGATTTTCATGTGCATATCCCATGGATAAATGCAAAACAAAGTATAACTACTAAATTAAAACAATAAGTGGAAATCTCCAAGCTGTTTAAAAGGGTAGGCTCGTCTATTTTATCTTTATGTATATAATGGTCATAGTGCTCATCATTAAATTTGAAAATGCAAACCATAGAATATAACTGCAGTTATATTGTGAAGTAAAATGGTTAGGTCTCTGCAGAAATTGCTCAAGTGGTAGAACTAGCAAGTCTAGCATAGTGCCATCCAACTGTAAATATAACTGTAGTTAGCTATTAGTTATTTGGTGAAGTAAATGTGTTGGTCTCTTAATAGCAATTGCTCAAATAGTTGAACTAGCATAGTGGCGATGCAATTAACCAAATATCACCTAGTTAAACCGTCTTCTTTACAAGATTTTTGTTGTACTTTTGGCAATTATAAGAGAGCACTACGGGAGGTGGCGGTAGCTTATTCCATGCAAACTGTAAGAATGAATGAATCATTTGGGAACGCATCGGCCACAAATGCTTTGGTTATAAGTCTGTTTATATCTTTTTGCATTTCTCAAAGAACTTCAGTTTATCTTAATAGTTAATACCGATATCTTAATACTTTAGTTCAATATCTTATTACCTTAGCTCATAAAGTTTAAGATCATTTATGAAAGGTAAGAGAGAATAAAGTAGATATTGATCTTAATATCTTAATACCTTTGTTCAAACTTGATGAAAGAGAAAAAGTAAGATTGAGTAAAGTAAGATAGAAGAAATAGGTTACTTTTTGCCAAAAAAAGAAATGACTCAGCTTCAGTGGGACAACCCTAAAAGGAATACGACTCAGCTGCAGAGGGACGGAGGGAGTTTATTATATCAGCAAGTTTAAGATCATTTGCAATAATTATTACCTCAAATTGAACTTTCCAGGAAAATCCTACAAATCATTATCAAGGATTAACTGGAAAAACTCCTACAGCATATGATGCTAAAGAAGCTCGTAGCGCTAAAACTATAGTTGCTTGTTGCTGGAAGTAGATGCTATGGACTAATGACAAGACATTTCTTGCGCTCAAATTTAAAACAAATGTAGACATCATATTTGCTAGTGTGAAAACTTTGTGTAGAGTTTTATAGTCAATCATTCTTACGGGCAGTTCACCCCTTTCTATGACAGTCTTACAAATTGAATTGAAGTTGTATCCCATTACTCATAAAGCTGCAATCTCAACGTCTCTTTGTTCACAAATAATTTGTACAACATAAAAATAAATCAAGGGATTGACCTTGTGGGTGAGGCTCTGTCATGTGATAGGCATCAGAAGTGAAGCTTCCTCCAAGAAACTCAGCATAGATAGTTGCACCTCTACTCTGCTCGTCCACAAATGGTTTGACATGTAATTATATGAAAATTATTAGCAAACACGAAAATTTCCTGTATATAGTGAAAAAGTATTAAGCCTTGCTAGCGTTGACGATTTTGCAAAACCTTTGCATGTTCAAGTTCTTCCAATAGTAGTACTCCAGCACCTTCTCCCATAACAAATCCATCACGACTCTGTCAAAGATAACACATAATATCAAAAGTGGCACAGAGAACCAAGAAGCTGGGTTCTTGTTCTGCCACCGGCATACTGCAGGATTGCAAGTCAAACAGTTGGCTGAACTGAAACATGGATCTTAGAACAGGGGATGGTTATTATATTCTCAGGAAGTATTAAAAATGTTAAATTTGGCCACTTAAAAGTTCTGTAAACTAACAATTTTACAACTACCACAAGACCATGCCAATCCACACAAGTTACAAAATGCTACTATTGAGTGGTGTAGTTATATGGGGTTCGTCAATGGTATCAAGACAGTTTATCTTTCATGGAAATGAAGATAAAGTAATCAACAGTTGTAATATAATTATTAGATAAGCAGAATAAATGACATATTCACTTGCAGTCTAGCTTCCAGCAAATGCAGCAACGTCAGCATGGGAGGCATGAAACTTTCTGACGTAAGATGAAATATAATATCCTGATTTTTAGATGATTTTTATATCGAATTTATTCACATGTGATATAGATAAAATGGACAGAACATTACACTATCCCAAGGACGTGAGGCTTTAGTTGGATCACTGTTTCTTTGCGATAACGCTCTGCATGCAACAAAGCCTCCCAAGCCTGCACCAGATTTTCTGATTGAGAAGTTAAATATATCAAATCTGAAATTGTGAACAAGACAAAGGGTAGTCACCTATTGGTATAATTGCTGCATCTGAGCCACCACAAAGCATCATGTCCTGAGAAATATTAACAGGTATCAGAATCTGGGAAGGAGAAAGACATTATCTTTGGGAATTGTCCAGTTAGTTCGCAAAAGAATTGATGCATAATAGCCAGGAACGGAAACCACTAGCCTGGATCTTGAAAGAGAAAATCAATTGACTTACAGCTTCACCTCTGATGATGTGGTTAGCAGCATTGAGTATGCAGAAGTTACTTGTTGCACAAGCAGTAGATATTGAGTAGTTCGGACCCATCCACCCCTGTAATAATTAGTCTTCAGATTATGTCACCAGTTATGCATTATCCAAGCCGCTACAGTAAAAAAAATGGAGGAACTTATTTAACCAGATCCATGGCAAGCATGGCAGAACCCATGTTGGTAGTTGCAAAAGGAACGCAAAATGGATTCATCTTCCTATATGAGATCCTCAATGCTTCAATTGCATCATAAAAGACCTGTACAAATAGCACACCCACTGAGAGAGGGGACAACTGTATCATCATAGAAAATATCTTCATCAAAACTATGGTGAAACAATAGCAGCTATTGAAGATGCACAACTCAAGAAAAATACCCTGCCAGACCAAATACGAAATTGTCATTTTCATTTGATGAAGTATGAAACACAAAGTTTACAAATGGTTCAATCTGTAATGTCAAGAAAAAGTGATAACACACACGTGAACCAGATAGCAGAAAATTAGATTTTAACTATGAAGACTAAACCCCAATACGAGAAGCAAGCAAAGTATTTCAAATCGGAGCTTAACACAAGTTATTACCCAGGCCACTTTCTTTATTTAATATTAAGCAAATGAAAAACTAAACATACTTGCATTCCACCCATAGCCGAGCCAATTAGAACACCACATTTTGCTTTATTCAATTCGTCCATGAGATCCTCGGTAATTCCTCCATCAGCCAATGCCTTCTTGCCTGCTGTCAGCATGTAAAGCATGAACCTGTCCATTCTTTTGGAAAGTTTAGGTACAACCCAGCCATCTGTTGAGAATGACTTGATTTCTCCTGCAATTCTCTGCAATTGAAACCCTTAATAACAACATTTAACTAGCCTGAAGCAATGACAAGAGGATAATGCTAAAGACATACGGTCGGAAACTGCGAGCAATCAAAAGCCTCTATCTCACTAATTCCACTGACTCCATTTAGCAGATTATTATAGAAGACATCTGGATCACTACCAAGTGACGTCTCCACACCCATACCTGTCACGACCACTCGTCTTTGCTTTGGTTGGAGGTTTCATCTTGGATGAAATTTCCATGGCAGGACTAACCGCTACTTCCATCATTTCTCCTGTAGTTCACATGGGAATAAAATGCATAAAAAACATAACTATTGAAATTGTTTTGCCACAATGAAAAATGAATAAAACCAAATGTCCACAATAAGATGAACTGCCCATTGACCCAAAACTGTCAAATTCTCAGGGAACCTAAAATTGCTGGGATGAGAAAGGAAAGGGAAAAAAGGGAAAACGACAACATGCAAATTGGCAAACCTAACTAAAGCCAACCGCACCCACCCACCACAAAACCCAAAATTTCACATTCCAGACACAGAGAGTAGGTTGGCATCACTTCTATCAGAGAAGTTAGAGCAACAACTACACCATAATGAGACCCACCAGTCTAATGAAATTGATAGTTTATCCGTCCAAAACCAATGTCAAAAACTAAGAACTGATTGAAATGAATCCTCTGGTAGTTAATTAGGCCAACGACAATAAATTGGGGGAAAATATGCATATCAACTCAAAATTAAAAAACAAATAAAAAAAATCCGAAGTCATAAAAAAATCACAGAACACATAAACTAGCACAGAGCAATAACGAGAAAAAAGCAATGCACCGGAATGGGCGGAGAAGCGGAGCAATTTCCGGCGGCAGCGCTGCATCGGAGCATTCCTCGATTCGAAACACTGCTGAGATTTATCCAAGGCGAGAGAGAGGAATTCACGAGATTCGGAACGCATTTGGCGCGGCGGCGGTGGCGGCGGCGTGAGCTGGATTCCCCGTTGGACATGCATGGGGGCATCAGCCAAGAGCACATCACCGATGACGACGCCATCGAAATCCGCCCTCCGCCAACACTAAACGGAATCGAAGGCTGTAGAAATCCGCAGCGAGCATACACTAGCTGTTATTGAAGCTGTAGAGAGAGATGTTGAGCTCAATTTTCCCCTCTCTCTCTCTCTCTCTATGCAGCACGTAAAGTGAGTAAGGTTGGAGTGGAGTGTGAGCTTCGAAATGACAATGATGAAACCAACGAGAAGGCGCTTCCTCTCATTGATTGAATTGAATCTCAGTGTTACGTATTTCCTTTTTTTCTCCTTTCTGATATTTTTTGGCTTTTATTTCTTTTTTTGGTTAAAAAAATAAATACTGTATTTTTTGAAACAGTTGCAGAGGAGACGAGACGACTTTTCGTGAGAGAAATGGAAATGGCACTGAATGCACTGCTCTATCTTTGCCAAAAAAACTAGGGGCTAGCAAATCGTGTGGATTTGATCGCTTTGGGTTAATCTGATAACGACTCAACCCAATAAGGTCTAACCTGAACTCGACCTGTTAAGGAAACTGTGAATCCGAACACGATCCCGACCTGCTACCTTCAAACCTGAACACGACCCGAACCCGTTAACGACACGATATAATATAGATTAACGTGACACGATAACGACCTGGATTCGATATTGCGTAGTTAAAACCTGATATACATGATTAAACATAATTTTACACAAATAAACGTAATTTTTAAACTTGATTTACATAATAAAAAGAGTATAGTACTATTTTGGTCCTAAACATATGGCTGATTTACGATTTTGGTCCAGAACATTCACTTTTTAAAATTCGAGTCCAAACATACGAAAATGTTATAGTTTACATCCTTTTTTGACGGTTTCCGTCATTTTTTACGGTCAACCATCATTTAGCCCAATTTTGACCCGATTAGACTTAATATGAGATTATTAGTTAGGTTAATATTATGTTAATTATTTTGCTAAATAATTCAATTTTTTAATATTTTGAATATGAAACATCAAACCCCAATTTTCACTAAGTGTGGGTTTTGGAACATCAAATAATCTCTCTCTTTTCTATCTTCTCTCTCGTCACTCTCTCTTTGTTATCTTCTCTCTCGTCACTCTCTAAGATGAAGAACCCTAGTTCTGATTCCAACCAAGAAGCCCGATTCCGACCGATTATTGTTGGTTGCCATGTGTTGGAAGTCGCCGTACCCAAACGACAGTTCCACCGAAGGTCTCGTCGACGTAAAAAAAGCATATGCGAGGAAAAGGAAGGTCTCGACTACTGGTAGTTTTGGAAAGAACAATTCACGTCCGCCTGACACCGAACAAGGACTGTCGGCTCCTCAAATGTTGCTGCCTCCTCTGTCCCTCTGAAGAAGTAAACACCTTGATGGAAGGGTGTTTGATGTTGGCATGTTGTGCTGGGCTTTGGAGCCCCTTGCACAACGGAAGTCATGCATTCACAAATAAATCATACATACAGATCTATTTGACCGATTATGGAATTAATTAACTACATGTTAAACACAGAATTGCATCCAAGAACGCACATAATTCATGTAAAAGGAATTAAAACCTAAAATATGAATTCCTACGGTTTTGAATTACCGATCTGATTCTCCAAAGAATCGCCAATTGCTTGCGCCTTCTCCACGTGATGTTCTTCATACTCAACCACGAACCATCTAATCTGTATCCCGAACTCAGAATCTGACCTTTGGGTGGGCAAAGCTCGTCAGAATCGAAAAGGGCTTGATTAGAAAGAAGACAGATTTTCAGTTCTGGAGAGAACTGAAAAAAACGTTCACACCAGAGAGAGGAACGAAATTTTAGAGTTAATTATTCTTAAACTTCTTTCTAATCTCCTTTTATATAGAGTTATTATGGGCCAGATTAGGGATCCATGGAGGTTGGACTTGGGCCAAACCTGTTGGACTTTTACTAATTAAATTGTGCCCCAATTTAATACAAATCCAATAGAATATTATTATCAGCCACTATAGTAAAATAATATTGACTGCCCGTCCAATCCCAAATTATGAGTAATCCGGACTTTGCCTCTTTAATTTATTATTTCCCGTGTTTAAGATATAAATATCCATTAATTAATTTAAGCATGCTATTTGACTTTAATTAATTAATATCTTTTTCCAAGAGTTGTCTAGTTCAAAATCTTTATTTATTATTCTGGAATAAATTCCACCTGGCCGGGTTTCTGAATAATAAAACCTTTTTCGAACACCTCTTGATGATATTATCAAAATGGACTCACCCAGCACACGATTCATTGCAATAACAATACTAGCACCTCTAGACATTAATCACCACTACCCAAGATATCAGGATTCTTGGATTGCGAAAAATCGGCACCATTTGATAAATCAAAGTAGTGCATAATCAATATTGTATGCTCAATGTTATATCAACAATGATTAAGAAATAACAATCACCGAGACCTCGTCTTTCAGTAAATAGCAAGAAAGACTTATCTCAACTGTTAGATCCTTCAGTGCTATACCACACCAGTGTCGTTTATTTCCTAAGGTAAAGAAACATGCGAACTGACACTGCAACCTTTCACGATAGGTAGCCAAAGCCTATCTAGGTTGTGAAATTCTATTTCTCTTCTACAAAGGACCGCCTGCGTCACCTGCTGTGAACGTCGTTCACGACCAGTCTACTATGCAGAAGAATTAGACTTATTTGCTTCTTATACATTTAAATGTTTGAGAAACATCTTATAAATGCATAAGCAAACACCAATGCGATAAAATTAATTCTTCTCGCCTTGGGTTAAAAGTGGATTGTAGAGTTTATTGTATACAAGCAATTCTATCCGTTCAACATGCTCGAAATATGTTTTTCAGTATACCAATCCTAACATGTTGCTTGTCATGTAACAAATACAATGAATACTTGCTGATTTTTGTGGTTTGATGGTTTTTGGGTGTTGTTGATGTTAAGGCAAATGTAGTACCTTATGACAATATTTTTTTGTGGACGTAATTCAACACTAATTGTGGTCGTTTTTTAGTTTTGTTGGTGTTAGGATTGATGCAGTACCTTATGACAATGTCTTTTTGATCGTCTAAATGTCCAGGACCAATTCGAAGTACAAAATGAATATAAAGGACCACTTTATATTGTATTTTGTTGTCCATTTATCTTTTCAATTTGATGTTAGTTTATTGACACAGTCGATGAAGAAACAATCACATACGAAGAAGCAATCACATAATGTATGAAACCAACATCAACTATAAAATTTTTGGTTTGTAAGTCTGCAATGAGTGTACTTAAATGTTCAGGACCAAATGGAAGTAAATAATTTATATGAAGGTCTACTTTGTCTTATATTTTAGGGTTGTCCAATTATTGAATCAGTTTGATTTCTGTCGATTTTTCTAAGAAGAATAAAAAGGATTCACTTCAAAATTCAAATATGAACAAAAAATTTGGGTTTTCAAACACTCCATCAATCCATCAAATTACTTGAACATACAAATAAGTGTTACAATAACAACAACAAAACAAATACCAAAGCGCAAAACATTCATTAATTCTGAATTTTATCCTTAGTTTCGGTTAGATTCAATGCCAAATCCTCAAAATCGGCACCACCGAATGTGGTTGACGAAGAACAGGCCCGTGCTTCGACATCACGATTTGGCTCGCACCACTTGAAGAAACTGCATTCCTTCCTCTCACATACAAAGTAAAACTTCCCCCTCGATGGTTTGCCTTGGCCGGTGACAATACAGAGCGTCGTCGTCTTCTTACAGTAGCAGAAACGTAGCTAAATCGAAGGTCTCCGAAGTCACGAATGCCGTCGCTGCCGACGGAGACTCGACTAAACGTCGAACACCCCATGTTCGAAGGTGTTTGGTTGTTGCAAAGATGTGAAAAAAAATTAGGGTTCTTGGGGGGAAGAAGGAGCGGGAGAAAGAAGGGAAGAAATTTGAAATGAAATGAAGTGTTGGAGTTTCTTGATTATATTACCCAATTTTCAATTTTCATTCAACATTAAAAATGTAAAATCCAGAAGAATTTTTTTTTAATTAGCTACAGTAATTAAAATCAGCTAATCGGGTCAAAAAAGTGATGTAAACGATAGCATTTTCGTATGCAATCTTTTTCTCATCCACAACCGTCAACGCCCCGGATTTTTTAATCCTTGTATTTTGATTAAGTCGGATTATTAGCTCGATTAATTCTCGTTTGGAGGGCGTAGAATTTTTCGTTGTTCTTCGACGTTGGGATAAGTCAAGTATTGTATTAAAAACAAGAAGTTGCAAGGAAATGCATTTAATGATAAAAGTATGAGATATGCTTTTATTAAGATTTCACTTTGGAGATACAATTACATGAAAGAAAATGGAAATGCTACTAGTACTTGTTCATATACATGAAGGAGACAACACCACCCTACACAACACTACTCTAGAAATACAAAGACCTAGTACTAGATGTGGTGGAGAGATGGTAATAGGATCAAAATGCCAAGAATTCCTTCTTCTCTTCTCCCCTCCCTCTTCTCGATTTCCAGCCCCTCCAACACTCCAGGGTGCAGCCTACCTACCTACAAAGTTTACACCAAAAAGGGGTTAGTTTAGAACTCACAAATAAAGAGAAGATGGAGCACAAGCTCAACTAGGAAATGAGGAATAGTAGAGCTATGTAGGTCAGCCATTAGGCTGCAATTTAGAGCCAAGAACAGCTCATTTTGTCCTTTCCCCAAGTTTCATCAAGAAGGGAAAGCCTACAAATGACTACAGAGAGACAAGCTCACTAGGGGAGCTCCAAATAGGCAAAACCTAATCTTCTTTTTCCCTCATCCGAGGCTGAGGTAACAGCCCAGAGGAAGCAACCAAAGCAATCACCAAAATAGTATGAATAGCATGATTATGAAGCTCAGAAAGAGAGCTAAGCTTATGGCCAAAATTAGGAGCTCAATGCCCAAGATTCTGCCACAAGAAGCCAAGGCATTTTGCCTATAAATACCACCGCCTCCCTCCCCACTCCACACTCTGTTTTTCTGCCAATTTCTCAAGGCAAGAGAGTGCAGCGGAGTAAGGAGAAGCGGTGCGGAGCAGCGGTAGTAGGAAGGGCAGCCGAGAACCGAGAGGGATCACCAAGCAAGGTAACCCCCTCAACAACACTCCTTGCATCATATAGAACAGGGCCATCAGAGAATCGAACCTAGACTCATAGCAGATCACAGAATGAAGCTTAGGAACGAATAAGGCCCAGCAATCAATTATCGCATAGCATTAGGGGCTGTCGAACCGAGGAAACACACAAACAATGCAGTACGAAATCTCACAGTACTCAAATAAGCTAAACGCCCCAACAAAACATCATAACAAGCTCATTCCAGTAAGCTCTCAAAGAATTAGAACATAGGATTTAAAATCCTTCCCACAAGAACGGACGAAATACTCAACAATCACCAAGTTGCTGCTTAACTCAAACGAATTGAGTAGAAGGGGGATAGGGGGGAAAAAGACTTAGCTTTAGAGGAAGGAGCTGCCCGACGGCAGTCTGACAGAGGCTAGTCGACGGTGATGGCAGGCTGAACCGCTGAAGCGTGGCTGCCTTAACGCGGCGGAGGGAGGAAGCAGGCAGCGGCGGCTGCTTGGCCGGTGACGAAGGCGACGGCGCATGCAGTAGCGTCGCTCGCCAGCGACGGCACCGTCGAGACGGCGCGAATCCGCCGAGCTCCGGGAAGGCGCTGCACTGGCAGCGACACGGGGTCAAAGTTGCGGTGAGGCGAGCCGATCCCGGCGAAGAACCAGAGAGAGATGGATTTTTAGAGTAGGATTCCTCAATTGTGAAAGGAGAAATGGAAATTGGGATTTAAGAGGAAAAGGGGATACGAGGTGCGGCTGTGCAATTCCAGATTTGGGGGAAATTTTTGCAATTGGAATTTTAAAAGTAAAATGTGGAAGAGAAGGGGGTGTTTGGAGTGCTTAATGGATTGGTCTTTGGGCCAAAGAAATTATTCAAGATTGGGCCGAGGAATAAAAAAATGGAAAAAGGGGAGAGAGTGGACATGGAGTTAATTATTTTTGGACTATAAATGAATTAAATAGAAATAAAGCATTAGCCAATTTTAATTAGTAGTGGGGCCGAGAAAAAAGGTTGGGCTCGAGAATTTATTGAGCTATGTTGGAATTTAATTTAAGGATTTGAGCTTGGAGCTTAATATATTAATTCCCGGATAAGGAATAAAAAAGAAAAAAATAGAAAGGTGTTAAAGCGGAGACGCGAAAGCCGACCGGCTTCGCCCCGCGACGCCATGGGCGGCCTTAAGAGGTCTTAAGAAGCCTTAAGAAAATTCCGAAAAAAAAGGAATTTAAGGAGGGATTTTAAGAATCCATATTTTATTGAGGAAATAGAATTTCTCCAAAGGAAGTAAAGAAAATAATTAAGTGCTGCAGAGCAGTAAAGCCAAGTTAGGATTTAAAGAGAAATCCTATAAGCCGAGACTAAGAGATAGATGCTATCCTATAGGATGCATGCATTCTTTTTCAGAGAAATAGTTCAAGTGCTAATTAGCGTGTTACGCTATTATTTTCAAGGGAGAAAAATATTCGGGGGCAAGTGAGGCCCAGCAAGGAAGTTAAGTGAAGATAAGCACAAGAGGTGGACTTTCTTTTAATATCCAACACTATAGTGTGGATATAAAGCAAATGTTTTGAAGTATGAAATATCTTTTCTGAAAAATGAGAATGTGATCATCTCTTTTAAAGTTGTTGTCATACCAGAAAATGTTTGTTTTTGAGACCTGTCTGATAGGGCTATATGCCGAGACTTTTGGCGATGCCAAAAGGTTAGTAACGATGCCAAAAGGTTAGTAACGAATTCGGTTCCCAATAGGACCGCAAATCCTATTCGGAATTATGTGCACAAGAGCTGTGAGCCATCCTAGAGAGAGGTTGGCCGGCGAGGGTACTGTTGAAGGTGGCCACCTTCACGGTACCCTAGATTCTCAGACATGGCAGAATACAAAAGAACTTAGATTGCAATCGAACTTTTAAGATCAGAAAAGAATTTAGTATGCTCGGGCCCTTTTAAGAAAACCCCCGTGCGATACTGTGGATGGATGACAACTTATATTGTATGTTTTGTTTTCGGCATGTGTTCACTGAGTACTCCTGTACTCAGCCCTGCATGTATTTATAAACGTGCAGGTTGAACGTCAAGTGGGAGAAAAGATTGATCGGAGTCGATGCTATTAAATAAGACTGTGGATATCTCGACGATCCGTGTCTTCATACACGAAGTCGTTCAGTTGGGACCTATTCCACTGTGTTTTGTTGAATGAGAATAGTATTGTCTCATCATTGAACTCTGATTCAGTTGACATATCAAACATTCTATTTTGAGATTGTACCAAATACTCGACTGTTATTTTGGTAATATCACATTTATCCTTCGACAAGTTCTTCAGATTTTACCCCTTTTCTAACCCCGCTTCTTTAATCCCCCATTAGTCGCGAATCACCCATTCTTGTTATCCTTAATGGGAATTGGGTCGTGACAAGAACCGTCAAAAAAGGATGTAAACGATAGCATTTTCGTATGTTTTGGAATCGAATTTTAAAAAGTGAATGTTTTGGACCAAAATCGTAAATCGATCATATGTTTTGGACCAAAATAGTACTTTACTCTAATAAAAATTTATTTTCCACGATTAATATTATTATTTCTTACTGGGTTATCTGTATCCAACCCGAACCCAACCTGAAATTTTTGAGTTCTTAACGGGTCGACCCAATAGAGACACGAACCCAATAAGATTGGACACAAATCCATTATTTTCGTGCAGATTCGTATCGGATTATCGTGTCAGATCAAAAATTGCTAGTACTACAAAAAAATCATTTGCTTTCTTAAAATCTAAATAAATTCGTCTATAGAGTTCTGTAGCTTGCATTTTCATTATAAAAAGATAACGAATACGAATCAACTAGTACTTCCACGTACTTTCTACCTACTGTTTTTTTCAAAATGAAAAAGTCATAGATTTCTCTATGTGGGGATGTTAAGCGAGTTAGTCCAGCGAATTTGGTGGCAACTTCAATCGGAATGGGGCTAATTAAATCATTATTTTATTGGGTTAAAATTTTTAAACTTAACCATCTAAATTTATCGGGCTATTTGGGCCAGCTTACAGATTGTGGGCTATCTGTAAGCTGCACTGACATCTAGGGGTGGCAAAATGGGTAGCGGGTAATGAGTTATTCCCATTTCGACCCGATACCCGCCGGGTATTGGATACCCGCTACCCGACGATAACGGGAAATGAGGCTGGATCGGGTAGTATGTTTTAGACTTTTGCGGGTACGGGTATACCCGCTACCCGCGCGGGTATACCCGTTAGTCCCAATAATACCCGTGTTTAGCAATATACAATCTTTTATTACTTTATAGAATCTAAAAATGTTCTAAGGCCATGTTTGGTTGCCAGCATTCTGTCTAGGAAAGTAATCTGATTCCTTAAATTTTATATTCCTGTGTTTGTTTCCGTTTTTAAATATAATTATAATAATATAATAATTATTAATTTATAAATTAGTAATTAACAATAAAATTGTAGTGAAATTTTAAATTAAAAATTTATTCAATTAAAAATTAAGTAAATATAATGATGATGATAATAATAATAATAATAATAATAATAATAATAATAATCTTATTTATTATTATATTATTATATATTATGATGTATAATCCATATTAAACTATCCATCGTAATAATAAATAAAATAATATAATTATTATCATTTGTAATTAATAATTTATTAAATAATATGTATTATTATTTTTTATAAATAAAAAATGATAAGTATATTTTTAGTTTAGTGTTTAAATCAAATATATACTTTCAAATCTTGATATTTTCCTAACACAGGAAAGTAAAGTTATTAGAAATCATATTCACGGGATTCATTTTCCCAGGAATCATTTTCCTTGTCAACTTTACTTTCCCGCCAACCAAACATGGCCTAAGAGTTTTTTTGAAATATTTTTATATTTCAATGAACATACATTTGAAAACTCACCCGAACTAGCTATAGAGTGTCCACTTACTTTTGTTGTCAATCTATTCAAAGCTTACAATTAAAACTAATACAATAAATTTTAATTTGCATCGTAATTTTGAATTTGGAATTTGAAAATGTGCAAATTATATGTTTAAATATACAAATATGATGCCACATACATAATATGATCAAATTTTAATTATTTTCAAAGTGAGACTAGAAATCACCACAATTGTGCATAGTTGATAGTTGGAATTTTTGCATGAAGATTGAAGAGTAAATTTAAAAACAAAAATCTGAAATCATTACGCGACAACAATCTCAAAATTCATTTTGGTTTCATGAATTCGACCTTTGGTTTGAAGCATTTTCGGCACGATTGAAGGGTCATATTCAGCATCCGAGTTTCGGATCGGGTAAGGGTACCCGCAATGTCGGTACGGGATACCCGACACGGGTATCGGGTAATCCCGATATGTTGCGGGGCAGGTATTGGGACAACAAATTTGACTGAAATCGGGTATGAGCACACGACTTGTCGGGTGCGGGTATCCATGGGTAACCCGTTTCGCCACCCCTACTGACATCCCTGATTCTGTGACACCAATCCTAATCATAAATAGCAATGTGAAAAAGTTTGAAATTAATTTATCGAATATAAAAAATTGATATTAACTAAAAAATGCCTAATGTTAAAATTGATCATCCATATTTGTCCCAAAAAAAAAACTTTTAGCCCTACTCATTAAATGTAATAGCTTCTTATCATAACCAATATGAAAAACTTTTAGTCATACTCATTAAATGTAATAGCTTCTTATCATAACCAATATGTGAAGCAATATCTATACAAGAATCCAAGACTACATTCAACGAATCAAAAAAATGTACTAGTAATAGTCAGAATATGTTTATTATATGGCCTAAAGAAAATCACAAATATCATTTGGACACATTAGAGATGAAAACAAATTGTCCCTGCGAAATATATGGCTGCACAGACTTTAATTATTATTTTATTATTAATAATATTACTCCTTTTTGTTCCTAAAAAATAAAGATATTTGAAATATGGAAATTGATGTATAATTGATAAAGTAAAAGATATTACGAGAATGATAGTTAAAATAGTGTTAGTAAATAGTGAGATCCATATTATTATTAGGGTTTAATAGTGAGTCACAGACTCATAGTGGTATAAATGATAAATAAATTAATGTATATGGTTATGAATTTGAGAGAATTTTTCATAAATAGAAGTGAGATATTTTTATGCAACTAGACTTTATTTTTTTGAAAATTAGGGAGTATATGTTTTAGATTCTTATCTCACGCTTCCCCAATCCAAAACATATGGGTAAGAGTTTTATTAAATTGGTAAATAAGAGTTAGCGTCCAATATAGAACCTAAATAGCAACGTAATTGATCAAATGTTTCAACTTTAAGATCGTGAAATAGAAGTGAAAAAGAGACAAGAAATGTTAATCCTTTACATTAATGGGGCGGTACTTGTAGGGATTAATTTAGATAATTAATATTAATACTTATAGCCTAATTTAACTTTTATTAAGAAAAATAGAACATCATGGATGGAATATCCAATGGCTTTAATTTTGTATTCCATAATTCCCAACTAAGTTGAGTTGCATTCCTTTTTACGATGTTATAACTAAGTTAGAGTCATTTTTTTGAAAATAAATAAAACATTAATCACTCTTACTTTATTTTCTCTCATATTTTATTCTATCTTATTTGTCATACATTATTCTATATCCTATTATATTTTATCTTAATTTAACTCATTTAACACAATTTTATTAATCTTCATGATAACAATAAATGATTCCACTTAGTCGAGCGGATGCTGTATCATATAATCTAATTCTACATGATTCCACTTGTTTGGGCCTTTTATGACTTTATTTCCTTTAAAGTATAAATCGACATTGATGACTCAATCTAGCTTAGACTTTTACTCAAATTTTTATAGCATGTTTATTTTCCTTGTTCAATTAAGAACATCTCTATCAATTCCATTTTGATGTTTACTTTAAGTCAATTCCCAATTGCTTAAATAGAGGTAAGATTGAAGTTTAGCGATACTAGATTATTGAGCCAATATTGGTTGTTTTTTTGGGTAAAAGTTATTTTGAATTGTCTTCATCCTTTAAGAGAAGGCCATAAGTCCTAATAAAGTCTCATACATCATTCACTTCTTCATTTCCTTTTTTTGTCATTCATTCCCTTAGATATAACATTTTATGAGTTAGATCCTATCAATTTCATTGGTAGACTGTTGAGCATAGGAGAGCAAATTTTGGACAATCAATATCATGAATCTAAGGATGATGCTAAAATAATTTTGACAATTTTAACTAAGAGAGAATAAAAAGAAAATTTTATAAAGCCTACAACGCCTCTCCTCTTATTAGGGTCCACCACTGTAGACTAACTATTTATTAGTGCAACTCTATCCCTCCGAAATCAACTGCGCTGCCCTTGCGAGCAGACTAGCTATCTATTGATAATGTTCAATGTGTGACATACAACTCAGAAACAAAGTCTTGACTCTTTGATTGGACTTAAAAAATATATACTCGAAGATACTCTAAAGATTTGAGATCAACAAGCAACCTTTTTCACTCAATTGAATCCATCGCTTCAAGAAAATCTGTGGCGCTGCTTCTCGTATATAGAACATGGTCTATGTAATCATGTAGTATGAATGGTACATATAGATACAATTTATGATTTAAATATACAAGAAAACAGCATATTAGTTTTGAGGTTTATAATCCAGCGTGCCCGGAGGCAAATAAGAATGATGAGGGCACAAGAAGCTACAGCCGATACCTGGTTCATCATCCTCAGGTTAGTGTTAGCTTTCTGAACATATACACTGTAGTAGCAACTCAACTACTGAAAGATAGACTCTTTGCATATACTGGCAGCATATAATACTTTACAATCGGGGGAGGTCAACTCAAGTTTCATTCTGCAATTTCCGATTCTTGAAGCTTTGCTCTTCGATCAAGGTTTGGACTCTCTGCAATTTATTCCACGTACGATAAACAAAAAGAAAGAAACAGAACTGAATCTACAGACAATTGGTACGTTTACTAACCTTCACTGAACTGCCAACCTCCTCTACTATTTGCAAAATCGCCACCTCACTGAGGCGAGGTAAAGATAAAGAATCATGCCTAAATTTTGAAGGAGACACCTGCGAAACCCAAGAAGGGCGGAGTAACAGTGTGTATTATATGGGTTGGTGGAGCACGACATAGAAATAGTTAAGCCAGAAGTAAGACCAGACCTCCTTCAAAATATTTTTAATTGAGTTAAAAATACTATAGTACTACACAAAAATCAAGTACTAGAATAATTCACTTGTTAGCAGTAAGGATTAAAAACTACTTATCATATGACATTGTGCATGTTTGCTTGTAGCAGAGAGAAACAGAGAGAGAGTGAATTAAAAACTTCTCTATGAGTGACAAGTTCAGTATTAGTATTAGTATTAGTATTAGTAGCACCAACATACCGAAGCAACTGAAGAATGACCCGTAAATGGAGTTGGAGAATCATCGGGAGCAGAAAACGAATCCGCTGGGGCTTCCCCTAGCCATCCGCATCGCGGTCTTTTGCCCAACCGGGTGACGGCGGCGGGAAGACGATTGAAGGGTCGGGAACTCTGCCTCGGCGTCAGGGAGTTCGTGGGAACCGACACTGCTGTTGTACTTCCAGGAGACGTTGATCTTCGTCCACTTCGGCCAGCCAACTTCAACACCCGCACTAAACTTAGCGGAAGTCTGCACCACAAGATAGACCTCCCAATATTTGAATTCCCCGAAACCCATTTCACTGTCGGGGTACTGCCGGTGAGACAGAAGCTTCACATCATCGGCGGACATGCCGCTAGTTGCCGTGCGGAGGTTGTTTTGGTAGATGCCGACAAATTAGCTGAGCGGCCTTCTCAACCACTCCCACTGCTTCCGGCATTGCTCTCCATTATGAGGCTTCCCACCTGGCGGTTTGAATTGGAGGTAGCTTTGGCTAATGCGCCACCACATTCTGTCGATGTGCTGGTTAGCCCTGATGTACGGATCCTCGACTACACCGACCCAGGCCTTCGCCAGCGTAACGTACTCCCCTATGCTCCAAATCGTCCTCTTTCTCCCGCCGGCTTCCTCCCCCACCCCCTCGACCCCCGCCCAACCCTCGTTCCCCGCACGCGAGGACGTTTCCACGTAAATCGGTCAAAGCCACGTGTACTTTATGGCTAAAAATAATTTTCAGCGTTTCCACGTAAGAATTCATACTAACCACGTCTGTATAATTTTATCAAAAAAATATCAGGAGGGGTCCGATGGAAAATTCACACAATCCGGATTAGGTCATGACATTGTATGCTACTTTAGTAGTTCATGGAAAAAACTTAAAAATCGCAAAAGTTTGTGACTTTTAGGGCTGTTTGCTCAAATGAAAACAACATAGCTCTACTTTTTCCTCTCTCTTACTTAATTCTCTTTTCATTAACTCACAAAATAATACTTCCTTCGTCTACAAAAAATAGTCTCGTTTTGTCATTTTGGGATGCCCATAAAAAATAGTCTCATTTCTAAAAATAAAAAGTTTCTCTTTCATACTTTTCCCACTTTTTCTCCCATATCACATATTTTACCCACTTTTTCTCTCTATCTCTTTTACCCTACTCACATTTTCTCCTCTTCTCTCGTGCTTTACTAATTTCTCATTTAAACTCGTCCCGTCCACAAATGAGACTATTTTTTTGGACGGATGGAGTACTACATGATATCACATGTCAAAACATAAATGTTTCATATTTGATGGGACAAAGAGAATATATTTTTATTTTCTAAAAAGAAAATGATTCAGTGATGGAGGAAAAAAAGAGTATAATTACACCATGTTATAATTCTTTCAATAATTGTATACTAAATCCATTTTATAGACATAGAGTAGTGATATAAGGCAAGTGCTTATTAAAGACATAACTAGAGAATAAATATCAGCTGATATTAACCTATGTGGTTTTCGAAATTGGAGGAAAAATCAGTTCACTATATTAAACATTTACTTCACTATAAGGAGGTGGGGGTATAATGGACATTTCACAAATAAATTAGGGTTAACATTTGAAGTAATCTCTCATTTAAGTAATTCATCTCCCCGCCATCACTTCTCTTCACGGCTTCTCCTCTCCTATCCTCGAAATTTCAAATTTCTCACTCCGTCGCGTCGTCGTCGTCGCCTCATTTTGTCATTGTCAACATCCAGTTCTTTCATTCCGTCGTCAAACAAATGGATTCAAATCAAAAAGATATTTCAAAACGTAAGTTGTTCTATTAGTTTCTTCAACCGATTTAGATTTCTCATTCCGATTTCTCTCATTCCATCGTCAAACTCATTTTTTATTAACATTTCTTCAACTGATTTGGATTTAAACATTTAATTAGGTTTAAAATCAACAGTTAATTAGGCTTAAAATCGTTTTGACATTAAGATTGTAATAGACTAAATTTGCGATTGCAACACGACACAAATTCAAGCATCGAACGTTTTAAATAAGTGAGATCGGCTATAGTTTATTATGCAACAGTTAATTAGGATTTGAACGTTAAGATTTGAACATTAACAGTTAATAAGTGACATTAAGATTTGAACATTTAATTAGGTTTAGAATCAACAGTTAATTAGGCTTAAAATCGTTTTGACATTAAGATTATAATACACTAAAGTTGTGATTGCAACACGACACAAATTCAAGCATCGAACGTTTTAAATAAGTGAGATCAGCTATAGTTTATTATGCAATCCAAATTGAACATAAGAACACCTGTTTTAGTTTAGTATGCAGTCATAATAGAATGTAATAATAGAATGTAAGAAACATAGTACTATAGTTTATGTATAGTTAATTACTACAGATAATTACTTATCTCTTTTTTATGTAGGTTTTGATCAACAGAAAAAAAATGCAACCATAAGACTCCAATTGTGAGGTAATTACTACCTTATATTGCTCTATTTTTTCATTTTAACGGAGAAAAATGTGCTTAGGGTGAAGTATTTAATGGTTAGAGTGAAGTGTTTGTGATGCATGCTTATAATGATCTGTATTTTCATCCAAATGAAGTAAAATGTGCTTAGAGTGAAGTATTCCATGGTTAGAGTGAAGTGTTTGTGATGCATGCTTATAGTGCATTATTTTTTCATTTCAGTGAAGCAAAACGTGCATAGAGTGAAATATTTCATGGTTAGAGTGAAGTGTTTGTGATCCATGCTTATAGTGCACTTTTTTCATTTCAGTGAAGTAAAACGTGCTTAGAATGAAGTATTCCGTGGTTAGAGTGAAGTGTTTGTGATGCATGCTTATAATGCACTATTTTTTCATTTCAGTGAAATAAAATGTGCTTAGATTGAGTATTCTATGGTTAGAGTGAAGTGTTTGTGATCCATGTTTATAGTGCTCTATTTTTCATCTCAGTGAAGTAAAATGTGCTTAGAGTGAACTATTACATGGTTAGAGTGAAGTGTTTGTGATGCGTGCTTATAGTGCTCAGTTTTTCATCTCAGTGAAGTAAAATGTGCTTATAGTGAAGTATTACATGGTTAGAGTGAAGTGTTTGTGATCCATGCTTATAGTGCACTATTTTTTTATTTCAATTGGTAAAACATGCTTAGAGTGAAGTATTTCATGGTTAGAGTGAAGTGTTTGTGATCCATGCTTATAGTGCACTAGTTTTTCATCTCAGTGAAGTAAAATGTGCTTAGAGTGAAGTATTTCATGGTTAGAGTGAAGTGTTTGTTATCCATGCTTATAGTGCACTATTTTTTAAGTTAAACATGCTTAGAGTGAAGTATTCCATACTTAGAGTGAAGTATATGATGACTGTTACTATGGTGAGCGGGAACAGGATTGGAAATGTATTTCCTAAAAGAAGCAGCAAGGGAATACTCCAAAGGCTAAGAGCAAAGTATATTAGCGCTTTAATGTTGTCGGAAACAAGCCATGAGTCATTGCATAACTTGGCGACAACATCAAAGCATTATCAAGAATGTAGCAACAACATGGAGATAGATGTGGAAAAATGATTGTAAACTTCAGGCGTTCATGACCGTTTGTATGAAAATGATATAGTTCATAATATGTGTCATTTAGTTCAATATAAAGCACATCCGTTTCAATTAATTCAATATTATGTTGATTATTTACTTCATTGCAGAGATTATTTGCTTCACTATAGAGCATATTTGCTTCACTGTAATTCACCGTAAAGTTGTTATACTTCACTATAAGAATATAATAGTTCACTATATGCACAATATACTTCACTATAGTGAAAAAATAGTAAACTATAAGCCATGTTCAATTTACTTCACCATATGCACAATATACTTCACTAAAAATGAAAAAAGTAGTAGACTATAAGACATGCACAATATACTTCACTTTAGGCTCAATATACTTCACTATATGAAAAAACAGTACATCATTAGAACATTACACTTTATGCATAATATAGTTCACTTTATGCTCAATATACTTCACTTTATGCAATATTAAAAATCATATTTACTTCACTGGAATGAAAAAATAGTACACCATAAGGTATGCTCAATATACTTCACTATAAGCATTTAGTAGTTCACTATATGATCAATATACTTCACTTTATGGGCAATATACTTCACTATATGAAAAAACAGTACACTATAAAGTGAACTAAACATTCTACAAAGTGAACTATTTTGCCAGATTCTCACTGCCTCTGTTTTGTATTCTCTTCCATCTTTTGGCAGTACCTTGAATCATGGTGTCCAATCTCGTGATAATTTCCACATTCTCGACCTGGTTTCATTGATAACCTCACTGGGGACTCATTCTTCGACATCCGGAGGATGAACTTCAACTAAGTTGGGAACTTGTGTGCCATGGAAGTTCTCGATCAATGCTCTCTTTTGGTGGAAGATATGACAATACCTTCTCCAAGAAGCTGTTTCTTACCTTCTTCACTAATAGCAGCAAATGCATTGATTTGGTCAATGTTCCCTTCAATACTTTGTGCGATTTCAAAGAATAATTAATACAAGTTTTTAAATGCAATCTTTTTCTCATCCACAACAATGTGTGTTTCTTGATCATTACAAAAACTTCCATGTATTGGCTTCATAAATTGTGACTTCAACCATCTCCCTCCATGCAACTTCTCGGGTACCAACTTAACAAACTTATATACTTCACTTAAGCATATGATAGTTCCATATATGCTCAATATACTTCACTGATATAAAAACAAATACTAAACAAATATTGTTCACCGAAATGTCAAACATCAATATGAACATTATATTTACTTCACTATAAACAATATTTACTTCACTATAAAACATAATTACTATACTATGGAGCATATTTACTTTACTATTCGTTACATATACTTCACTATACGAGATAAATACTCCACTCCAACGTAATGATGTTGAGCAATTCACAAAACACACACACACTTAAATTAAAGGCTATATACATCACTTTAACATATAAATACATCACTCTAACATCTTTCACATCATACACACTCTAATCATGATGAGAACAAACACACAAACTTCATCTTCGTCACCTTAATTGATACTAATTAATAATTACCTTTAGATTCAGTTTCACCTTCCTCTCCGTACGAAGAGGAATCTGAATCCTAACAATCTTTCGATATCATCCTCAGAACTGAATTCATATAGCAATTCAGACGATTCACGATGAATTCACGACGAAGGACGATCGATCAGGAATCGCATTTTAAAATCATGCTTGACGAACGATTAGAAATCTGGAAATCACGAACGAGATGAACAAATCTGGAATCGTGATGAATCTGAAATATGGAATCGAATCATGATGAACAAATCCAGAGGATTAACGATCAGGAATCGTGAATTTTGGAAGAAATCGTGAATCGTGAATGAGCTAAGAAAATCATGGAAATATGGGGATGGTGAAGAAATCGTAAGTTTGAATTAATAATATTGAATTCCAAAAATCCCTTAGGGCTATATTTAAGCAATAGGATTAATTAAGCCATACAATTAATTTGAAGTATTAAAATGTGTGGCTGAGATTTATTCTCTTTATACACTTAAAATTAGTTAAACATTGATCACTTCTAAGTATATATTTTACTCCCATGTTTCAATAAATATGGAATATTTATTTCTTGCTATGTGATTTTATATAGTGAAGATGGAATAAAGTAACAGATAATAAATAGAAATAATATTATTTTTATTTAATTTTTTTAAATAAAATAATTTAAAAAGAAAATATTTTATTTTTAATAAAAAGAAGGATGGATTATAAAGTTTCTTAAATTAACTATTGTGTGTGATTGACATATAGTGCGATGCAAAACTAGGACTCTTTGAGTGAAAATGCGCGGTAGACATAAAATAAAATAATACAAGAGGTACTACATATATTAAGTACTCCATTCATGTCAAGGTAATTAAGTTGTTCGGAGGGAGGGTGGAGCCAGGGGGCCCATGGTCCCCCCACTAATTCTTAAAAAACTTAGGGGTATTTTAGTAATTTCACAATAATTATAATTTATAATAAATATAATATTAGAGATAGGTTTCAGCAAAATATATATGAATCGTGCCTCTTAATTTAGCGTATTCATTCTGTCGTTCCAATCCAAGTCTGAATTTAGCGTATTCATTCTGCCGTTCCAAGTCTGAAATCTGGTAAACTAGAACTAGGTATATTCAAAACTCAAATATAATTCAATTAATTTTTCTACATAGGTTGTTTTTTTGTTTGGCTGCAATAATAATTCAAAGGGGGAGAAAGAAGATAGCTTATGTAATTCAATGGCTACGGACTACGGTGGTTCTGTAGTTGGAATTTTATAACTCCAATTCTTTATTTGATGTGTGTGTTAATAGTTTTGCATACAGAAAATATCAAATATTTTGAACTTAATCAGTGTTGACTATTTTTGTAGGTATATGGATCGTTATTTCAAGAAACTTTCTTCCGTTGATTCTTCATCAGTTGAACCTTCACTTCTTCAACCTCAAGAATTATCGAATGAAGATAAAAGTAAGGTTGATTTAGAGAAACTTTCTATCTTTTTTCAAGACTCCACGGAAATGGACAAGATGCTTTTGTATCAGGGGGATTTACGGTCTGGCGCAAGAAAGAAAGATTAAGAGATCATGTTGGAAACCATAAAAGTGCTCATAACAGGTGCAGATTAGCATGTGAGGATTTGATGAATCAAGCCCAACACATTGAGGTCTCTTTGGCAAAACAGTCAACACAGTCTAAGCTTGACTACCGCCTGCGATTAAATGCAACGATTATTTCTCTTCGTTATCTTATAATGCAAGGATTGCCTTTCCGCGGTCATGATGAGTCAGAAGAATCATTAAATCAAGGTAATTTTCTTGAGTTCTTGAAAGTTATTTCTTCTTGCAATGAAGAGATAGCTAGTGTTGTGCTAAAAAATGCTCCAGACAATCTCAAACTTACATCACCAGATATTCAGAGAGATATTATAAATGCATTTGCTGTTGAGACAACGAAAGCTACTGTACATGATATGAGAAGTGAATTTTTCTCCATATTAGTTGATGAGTGTCGAGATGTATCTGTCAAAGAGCAAATGGGTGTTGTGGTGCGATATGTGGACAAGAATGGATGTGTTATAGAACGTTTTCTTGGTGTTGTTCATGTTAGTGATACAACTGCAACCTCACTTGAGAAAGCACTTGATTATTTGTTATCTACTTATGATTTAAGTATATCTAGTTTGAGAGGTCAAGGATATGATGGCGCAAGCAACATGAGAGGAGAATTCAATGGGTTGAAGAGTTTGATACTCAAGAGAAATTCCAGTGCTTATTATGTACATTGCTTTGCTCATCAGCTTCAGCTCACGATTGTTGCTGTTGCTAAAAAACATAAAATTGTCGGATCTTTTTATAATTCTATCTCTCGTTTGTGTAATACTGTTGGAGGTTCTTGTAAGCGCAGAGATATACTTCGGGAGAAACAGAGAGAGAATATTATTAAAGAGATTGCAAGTGATGAAATAAGCACAGGAAGAGGACTAAATCAAGAAATGTCATTGAAGCGACCTGGAGATACTCGTTGGAGTTCACATTACGGTACTCTTGTCAACTTGATACATTTATATTCTTCTATTGTTGATGTTCTTGAGTATGTTGGGGAGAATGGTCATGACTATTCAATAAGGGCTGAAGCTGATGATGTGCTAGAAATTATAAATAGTTTTGAGTTTGTCTTTGTGTTACATCTTATGAAGCAAATCTTGGGAATCACACATGAACTCTCCCAAGTGCTACAAAAGAAAGATCAAGACATTGTTAATGCGATGAATCTTGTCAAGGTAGCAAAATCACGTCTGCAAATATTGAGGGAAAAAGATTGGGATGTATTGCTTGCTGATGTTTCTAAGTTTTGTAGCAAATATGAACTGGATGTGCTTGACATGGAAGATGAGTTTGTAGCTCGAAAAAAGGAAGACGTAGAGCTGAGAAAATGAAGAATCTCCACTATTATCGAGTTGAGCTCTTTTGTTCTGTTATTGACTTGCAAGCTCAAGAGTTTGTAGCTCGAAAAAAAGGAAGACGTAGAGCTGAGAAAATGAAGAATCTCCACTATTATCGAGTTGAGCTCTTTTGTTCTGTTATTGACTTGAATCAACGTTTTGATGAAGTCAACACAGACTTAGTTTTATGCATGTCATGTTTTGATCCTAGGGATTTATTTTCTGCATTTGATTTGGAGAAGCTTCTTCGTCTTGCACGGTATTATCCTTCTGAATTTTCTGAAGTTGCTTTGTCTGAGCTTAAAAGTCAACTTGAGAACTTTATTTTCGATGTGCGCATAGATGAAAAGTTTTCACAAATATCAGGAATCAGTGGTCTTGCTCAAAAGATGGTTTCTACAAGGAAACATGAAGTTTTTCCAATGGTTTATTCATTAGTTAAGTTGTCATTGATCTTACCAGTTGCCACTGCATCAGTAGAAAGAGCCTTTTCAGCAATGAAGATCATCAATACTTCTCTACGTAATAGCATGGGAGACCAACTATTGAATGATTGCTTAGTTCTTTACATCGAAAAAGATGTGTTTGTTAAAGTTACCAATGAAACTATTATGCAGCGGTTTCAGAAGATGAAGAATAGAAGACAAATGTTATGATGTGATTGCATTTGACTTTTACATTTTGAACCTTATAATTTAATTTATGTAATTTTTTTTGAAGTTTAATTTTGGACCCCCTATTATGAAATCTCTGGCTCCGCCACAACTTGTACTCCATCCGTTCCAAAGTAATGGAATCATTTTGCCATTTTAGTACATTCCATAGTAGTACAGTCATCTCCCTTTTAAGTAAAAGTCAACACATTTCTTCTCACTTACTTTTCCCTCTTTCTTATTTTATTCTCTTTACTTTTTCATCTCTTTTACATTGTTATCATTTTATTTAATACATAACACATAATTTTTTAATAGAGTAAAGGTCAAAAGTGGTCCTAAACATATGACGATTTTTTGATTTTAGTCCAAAACATTATCTTTGAAATTATTCGGTCCCGCACAATTGGAAACGAGCCACATTTAATCCTTTTTGGACGGCACCGTTAAAAAGTGACGGTCAACACCAATTTAGTCAAAATAATTATTTTTAAAATATGGTAAAAATTCTAATCTAATCTAAACAATTAAAATGGCGTTGGAGGAGGAATTAGCAGAAATTGAAACAGAGAAGAAATTGAGCTCGTCGTTGGAGCTATCATTGCTAATGTCGTTGAAGCAATTGCAGGAGCATTTCACGGAGGCGGAGGACATCTCGTTGTTATCCTCATGAAATTCTTAACCATTTTATCCAAACAGACCGAGCTCGGACGAAATACGGAGGCCGCTGGTGAACGGACGGTCAAACAACCGCTTAAGCTGAGACTTAAACACCGGTGGCTTCACAGCGTCGCTTGGGATCCAATCAATTGACTGAATTTTCATCGGAAAAGTTGGTTTTCCGTCGCGTTGGGAACGCTATCATCTGGGCGCGGAGCCTCTTCTTCCTCGAGGGAGAGGCGCTCGTAGGCGGAGTTGTAGAAGCAGGCGGCTATGATAACAACGGGGCCGAAGGCGATGAGGGGGCCGCAACGGTGCCGCCAACAACATGGCCTTGGGACCGCAACGCGTTGGCGCTGTGGTGGGTTTGATGATAGGCGGCTTTGGCTTGTTCTTCGACCCCGTCGGCCGCCCCCGTGGCCCGCGCGACACCGCGCGGCCTTTCTCTCTCCCGCCGCCGTTGTAGCTCTCGTCACGGTCGCGCTTTAGGCTTAGGGAGTTGTTGTTTTCGTCCGGGTTGGGGTGGTGGTGGTGGAGCTGGAGATCTTGGGTGTGGAACGGCGGCGAATAATTTACGAATTGCTTCAATCTCAAAAAGGATAAGGAAGGAGATGGGTCTGCCAATTTAGTTTCACTTTAATTGATCAGATTAGAATATTTACTATATTTTGAAAATAATTATTTTGACTAAATTGGTGTTGACCGTCACATTTTAACGGTGCAGTCCAAAAAAGATTAAATGTGGCCCGTTTCCAATTGTGCGGGACCGAATAATTCAAAAGATAATGTTTTGGACCAAAATCATAAAATCATCATATGTTTAAGACCACTTTTGGCTCTTACTCTTCTTAATATCCGTGGCGGAAAGAAATGTCTCCACTACTATGGAACGAAAGGAGTATTCCTTCTTGGGTTGTAGGATAATTGAGTCATTTCTTTTTTTTTAGCAAAAATATTATCCTCTCTATTACTTTACTCTTTTTTCATTTGTCTTACTGTATTCTCTCTTTTACTTTACTCTCTTCACTTTAACTTTTAATACATCAATTTCTTAAACTTCGTGTCCAAAAGAAATGTCCAAACTACCTTGGGAACGAGGGAGTACAAGTACGACTCCAAGATACATCAATCATAATTAAAATTCAGTTATAGTTAATAAATTTTAAGTGAGCTGTGTAATGAGAAGTACATATCTAGGGAATACGCAATAAGGAACATTAATCGGTGGTTTTATCGTCCTTTATTGCATGAAGACCGTCGATCGTTCGGTCTTCCCACACGCCCTATCTATATTCTACGTCGATTGAGATCGACGGTCGATCGTCGCCTATTGCAGGTCCGACCGCTGATCATACCGTCGATTGCATCCGATTTTTAATTTTTTTTCCAATTTACACTTGATAAATACACCCTAGTTCTTCATTCCTTTCACCCCTCACTCCATTCTCTTTCTCTAAGATAATATCTCTATCTCTAAAAGTGAATCTCGGAGGTTGGCCAAACCCGACAACTGTCGAGGAACCCATGCTCCCCAGCAGTCCTCCGATGTATCCTAATGGTCCCTACTTCGGCGGTGGTAGACCCATTAATCACCAGATCTCAAACGCCTTCTTCTAATTTCGTCAACAAAAGGGTATTGACTTGCACTATGGCGACGGAGTCTATTAGCCAAGCAGTCAAAACGCCTGAGGCTGCGCCCGAGGGGAAGAAGAAGAGTCAGAACTACACTTCCGAGGAGTCAAAGTGTTAGGTCGACATCTCCGAGGACCTGATCTACTCCATCAGCTAGAAGGTGAACAGGTTTTAGGGACGGATCGCGGAGAAGTACGAGGCCTTGAAGCCGGCTGGGGCAAAGAGTCGCAAAGACAACAAGCTCTGCAAGCATTGGGAACGAATGAAGGCGGAGATTGGCAAATTTAACTCCGACTACCAAAACAACATGAGGATGTAGGGCAGCGGCCAAAGTCAGGAAGACATCTACGACATGGCCATGATGACATACTTGAAAAAGAATATACTTCTTGCGTTCAAGTACTATGAAGTCTGGCTCATTTTGAAGGATAAACCAAATTCCAAGCAAGGTTGGAGCCGAGCGGTCCGAAGAGGACAAAACTCAACTTCATCACAACTATTGCAACAACGGTAGAGGTGACCAGATCGACTTGAAGTCGCCTATGAGAGCATCCACAATAGGAATAGCCCAGCCATAGCCTAGCCACAAACTCCTCCTGCCACATCATCAGCCCTAAAAATCCTCCTGCCACATCATCAAGACAAGCAAATAGCCCAGCCATAGCCTAGCCATAGCCTAGCAACATCACTCAAAATTATATAAAACAAATAATTAACAATCACACAACATACATAATTAAATTTACGACACAGATACGGGAAAATTTAATAATACTATTAAAATTTTAAAAAGTACATTAATTAAAAAAAAGTGGTGCGAATGAAAATGATGTGCAAAGCGCGTATATATAGTGTTTCGAAAATTAAAAAATAAAAAATAAAATCCGCTGGGCGATGCGCTCGGCGATCCGGACCCTGCAATGGCGCCGAGCGGATCGGCCAGCGCATCGCCGAGCGCCCGTATATCGCCTAGCGCTAGGCGATTTTCTTTTCGGAAAACCGCTAGGCGGTTGCAATGGTTCGCCGAGCGCACCGCCTAGCGCCGGGGCTTGGCTAGGCGCCATTGTGGATGCTCTGAAGGAGAGTTTTGACACATAAGAGCCAACATAGAGTTGTCCAAGTGGCGTTAAAGCAGCTAAGATGAAGGGGACGGAAAGGCAATTGGGTCTCGACCTTGGCAAGGGTGTCGAGCATAGAACTATGTTGGACACCGTCAAATCCATCTCCGTGTGCGAGGACGAGGCAACGAAAGCCGATCCGCAAAATCTTCTCAACGAATGATTGGGGTTAGGTTGATGGTCTTGAACCACACAACTCTCCAACAATTAGTTTTTTTTCTTAGTTTTGTTTATATGTTTTTTTTGTTATAACTTTTCTAAATTAAGTACTCCCTCTGTCCCATTAGAAATGAAACGTTTTCCTTTCTGTACTCCCTCTGTCCCATTAAAAATGAAACGTTTCTAAAAATGGAAACACTACTCTCTCTACTTTTTCTCCTCTGTTACTTTACTCTCTCTTCATTAACTCACAAAACAACACTACATAAAATCCCGTGCCGAAAAGCAAATGTTGCATATTTAATGGGACGGAGGGAGTATGTTTTTGGAAAAAAATTCAATAATAAAAATAGTGCTGACTAGAAAAATAGGGATACGCGGATTTATGCGGCATAATTGTATGGATTTATTGCAGGTGTAGAGCTGATAAAATGACGTGGCGATAGAAAATGGAGATGGATGAATTTATAGGACGGATTTCTAATAGATAAGGTTTTCAATATTTAAGTATCTACACTATTCTTCAAAAATAACAAAATGAATTATACTCCTTTTTCTTTGTATATAAATTCAAGTAACAAATTTAAAATAAAAGTTAAAAAAATTCAGATCATCGAAAGCAAACCACATTGATGAAAACAAACTATCATCACACATACATATAGATCAGATTTTGATTTTCCCCGTGTGTGTGTAGCAAGTGGGATCTCATTTATCAGATCTACAATCATACAATCCTAGTACAACAGAACATTGTGAATATAAATTTGAGGAATCTGAAACCCTATTGGCGCGGAACCTGGAGGGGATGCTGAGAGAGCCCATTTCCAGCCACGGCTCCTCCTTCACCGCCGGTTTGCTCGCTTGGTACGGCGCGGCTGCGGTGATCCTATCCTTCCTCTTCTCCAGAAACCGAGCTAGCGAATTCTTCCTCGCAATCGGTAAATCTGCAGAAACGAAGCCAAGTAAGTACTCTCACTAATAAAAAATAAATAAATCCATACTTAATTCGGTGAGAGTGTTCACCGGAGCCAAGAGGCGGGAGCTGTGGTTTCTGAATCGGCGAAACGGCGGCGGCTAAATTGATGATCTCCTTGGCCTTCCCCGCCGGAATATCGTTGAGCACAATCACCTGACCGGCGTAAAATATCGTCATCTGTTCTACTTCCTTTTCCGGTTGCGATTGATTGACAGATCCTATTTGAATCAAACAATAAATGATTTTATTGTTACAATATAGGCTAGAGAGAGATAGAAAGGGGGTAAATCTAGCGAAATTGGAAAGAGAATTTACCTTTGGGGGTGAAATTGAGGTCTAGATCGCCGAATCGGCCATTCTCCTTCAAATACTGGCTGAGGAGGTTGCAGGTCTGCGACAAGTTGGACCTGCGGCCGTGAAACTTGGCGGAATCGAGTTTTCCCGACGAAGCCATCTCTGCTACGATCTGAGGAAAATAAAGGTGAGGTGAATGAACGGTGTTGATGTGGTTTGAGATTTGAAGAATGGAAAGTAATTGGGGGAGATGATGGAGGGGGTGACGATGTATATATAGAGAATGGAAAAAAGCATGAGGAAATTGTGAGGTTTATTGGGAATAATTTAATTGAGACAGACGACAGGTAGCAGCACCGCCACAACTAGACCTGTCCACGGTTCATGAACCAGCGGTTTCGGTTCGGAACCGCCGGTTCCGATTTTAGGAAATATGAAACCGGAACCGAACCGTGAGCTGTTTCACAGTTTCGGTTCGAAAACCGTCGGTTCCGGTTCCGAACCGCCGATTTTCGGACGGTTCGTAGCGGTTTAGGTTCGGTTTCGTGGTTTTTTCCTTAATTTTTTTTTCCATATAGTTTGAAATTATAAAATAAATTGGAACAAAGAAATGATAGTTTAAATTGAATTAAGACGAGTAAGGTGAAAATGATATCAATTTACAATTTACCTAAACAAATTACAATGTGATATAATTTATAAACAAATTACAATGTGATATAATTTACAAACAAATTACAATGTGATATAAATAGGGAGAAATGAGATCCAATTTGAATTTAAAATTATATGTAAATAAATAAATAAATATAAATAAAAGAAATAGTGTTTTGTGCAATCAATTTTGAATAGTTCAGCCATCACCCACCGCCAACCAATCAATTTTGAAGACTCTAACTTATCAATTTTGAAGACTACAAATTCATTAACCAATGTTAATTAGAGTATTATGCTTTATTTAAAGTAATCAATTCTTATAAGTTTTATTAAACAATGTTCAATAAATATTTATTAATAATGATCCATACTCCATGGACACCGTACGTAAAAAACCGTGTTAATTAATAAAATGGAAAATAGTATTATAAAGTTATTACCATAATCAATGGTCCATACTCCATAGACTCCATCTTGTAATCTAGTATATTTTTTTTATTATCTTTTCTCTTATGTTTACCAAATTACCATCCAATTTTACCAAATAGTATTATAAGGTTATTTTTGCTACAAAATTTTGTCTCACATTATTGTTTCCACAGATATTACCAAATCCAAAAATGAAAGTTACTTATAAAAGTATAAAACTCAAAAACCGGATCATTCAACAATGTTTTATTTAATGGAGTATAGTTTTAATATAAGGATTAACTATGTTTAAATTAATCATTGCATTGGCGGTTCGAAACTGTGAAACCGCCGGTTAGGTCGCGGTTTCGGTTAAAAAAATTTGGAACCTGAACCGAACCAAGGTTCTAAAATTCACGGTTTCGGTTCGGGATATTTCTCGCGGTTTCAGTTCTGAACCGTAACCGCCGGTTCGGTAAACCTTGGACAGCTCTAACCACAACCTAATCATGATTCCAGCATTATTACGTTTTTGGTGGGTGAAGTCTTCTTTTATTAATTACTAACAAATAAAACGTGCTTAATTAGGTCTTTGACTCTTGGCAATTGGCATTGTGATCGGTAAGGTACAACATGTCTTATCCATTTCTCAAGTTGCCAAAGAAAGAGTGAAATGAAAATAGCTATTCTATCCGATAACTTATGTTTCCATTTTCGTCGATTTGACGGGCCAGTATGTTTTCTTCCGTTACCTCCCTCAGTCGGTCCATCATTTAAAAAACAATTGTGACTCGACGCAGATTTTAAGAAATTACTTGATTTTGTGATGAAAAAAGTAAAGCGAAAAAGAAAGTGGAATGTGAGATTCAATTTTTATATTAGTTTTTTAAAGAAATGTGTGGGTAAATAGTTAGTGGAATTTGGAGTCCGTATATCAAAAGTAGAAAAAAGTAAATGATTTTTTAACGTGAATAACCTAAAATGATAAAATGATTCTTTAAATCGTGGACAGAAGGAGTATTTAATATTCTCTCTATTCCATTCCAATTTCTTTTGAACATAAAGATTAAACAATAATTGTTAAAATAAGGTATACAATATATATATATATATAATATATATATATATATATATATATATATATAGGGGTGCATTATAATGATAACCCCAATTTCTGTAATAACCCTATAACTAAATCTGGACCACACATTTTTAAAATCACGTGGTCTAGATTCAAACTTAGATTTACTTCATAAAAAAAGCGCGGATCATTTCGCTCATGATAAAATTTACGTATCCAAATTTCGCTCATTTAATTTCTGAATTTCGATCATTTTATCATTTTATCAGTCAGTCAAAAGTATCATTTTATCAACTCAGAGTATCATTCTATCCGGCAAAACTATCATTCTATGCAATAAACCTATCATTTTATCAGTCAGTCAAAAGTATCATTTTATCAACTCAGAGTATCATTCTATCCGGCAAAACTATCATTCTATGCAATAAACCTAACATATATCATTTTATCAGTCAGTCAAAAGTATCATTTTATCAACTCATAGTATCATTCAATCCGGCAAAACTATCATTCTATGCAATAAACCTAATATAATCGGCACAATACATAATATACAAACCTACAAAGCAGTAAACGTATCATTTTATCAACTCAGAGTATCATTTTTATAAGGTTACTGTCATTTTATCCGCTTAGATTATCATTTTATCAGGTAAAAGTATCATTTTATTAAACAAAATGTCATTTTATACACCAAAAATACCTATCATTCTATCGGCTGAAAGTATCATTCTACCCGGCAAAACTATCATTCTATCGGCTGAAAGTATCATTCTATCAGGCAAAACTATCATTTTATGCAGTAAACCTAACATTTATAAGCTAAAAGTATCATTTTATCAACTCAGAGTATCATTCTATTCGGAAAAACTATCATTTTTATAAGGAATCTGTAATTTTATTCGCTTAGATTATCATTTTATCAGGTAAAAGTATCATTTTATTAAACAAAAATGTCATTTTATACACCAAAAATACCAATCATTCTATCGGCTGAAAGTATCATTCTACCCGGCAAAATTATCATTCTATCGGCTGAAAGTATCATTCTATCCGACAAAACTATCATTTTATGCAGTAAACCTAACATTTATAAGCTAAAAGTATCATTTTATGAACTCAGAGTATCATTCTATCCGGCAAAACTATCATTCTATGCAATAAACCTATCATTTTATCAGTCAGTCAAAAGTATCATTTTATCAACTGAGAGTATCATTCTATTCTGCAAAACTATCATTCTATGCAATAAACCTATCATTTTATCAGTCAATCAAAAGTATCATTTTATCAACTCAGAGTATCATTCTATCCGGCAAAACTATCATTCTATGCAATAAACCTATCATTTTATCATTTTATCAATCAGTCAAAAGTATCATTTTACCAACTCAGAGTATCATTCTATCCGGCAAAACTATCATTCTATGCAATAAACCTCTCATTTTATCATTTTATCATTTTACGTGATATTTGGCGAAATTCAGAAATTAAATGAGGGAAATGACAGTTTTACCCCCGCGATTTTTTTATGAAGTAAATCTAAGTTTGAATCTCAAAACTATCATTCTATGCAATAAACCTATCATTTTATCATTTTATCATTTTACGTGATATTTGGCAAAATTCAGAAATTAAATGAGAGAAATGACAGTTTTACCCCGCGTTTTTTATGAAGTAAATCTAAGTTTGAATCTCAACCGTATGATTAGAAATATGTGTGGTCTAGATTTGGTTATAGGGTTATTACGATATTTAGGGGTTATCATATGATCACGACTCTATATATATATATATGGTTGCGATCAATTGAGATTTTTTAGCCTAATTGAGAATTGAGATGCATTATCAGCCACTCATTTTTATTAAATGAGTGGTTCAGAATTTGGCACATGGAAAATAGTTTTAGATTAATTAATTATGAAAGGGCATAATGGTAATTTTATGGTACATTTTATTCAATAAATATTTTTTTAATTTTAATTTTTTTCTAAAATTTTAATTTTTAAAATTTTTCTTTGTCATCTACATATGCAATTCATGTCAACTACACACATATAATGTCAACTACACACATATAATGTCAACTAGATATACAATTCATGTCAACTACACACATATAATGTCAACTACATATACAATTCATGTCAACTATACACATATAATGTCAACTATAAGTTGTTGACATTTGATGTGCAGGCTATTCACGATAATACCCCCGAGTTGACATAATCTACCTGCAGTTGACATTTTGAAAATGTTGTGGATGAGTGGCTAAAAATGCATCTCAATTCTCAATTAAGCAAAAAAAATCTCAACCTAACAGAACCCTATATATATATAGGGGTATATTATTATGAGTTCCGAATTACATTAGATTTAAGTTCCAAGTGACCCTTAAGTGTTAAGTTCAAATGTATTTCCATCCTTAGGATTAACTTGATGGAAGGTTTAGATTTATAATGTACATCCTTCTTCGTGTTACATTATTATGAGTTCCGAATGACATCATAGGGGTATATTTGGAACATCTACTAAATCAGACTGTTTTCAAAATGAAAGCTCTGAATTAAGCGCTAATTAATTTCAACCAACCTGCCACATTCCACTCACTCTCGATTTCTCACTCCAAAGCAGCCCAATCTACACAAAACCTAGTTCCCTGAAAATCACTACACATTCAACCCTAGTCTTCTTGTTATCACTATATTCCTCACTCTTAAATTATCAACGCTGACTCCAGGCGATTCCTTCTCCACTTTTCAATCGACCCTAGCCTTTACAATCGAAGGGGCCACGTCGGCGGCTGTACAATCGACCCAAAACCCTTTAGAGACTTGGCGTAGTCAGAAATTGGACGATTACAGTTTTGAGGTGATAGAGGTGGATTTTTTTTTGCACTGTATTGCATTGATTCGACTAATTTAATACAAAGTTCGAATTTTTGGTTTACATTATTGAGATTAATTGTAGTATTGTGGTGTAAATTATGAATTCCATTGGTAAAGCTTATATTTACTATTTGTATAAGCAAACGTTTGTCTATGAAGATTGATTATATTATTCAGTATAACTGTGGATTGATTGCTTGTTTGTTTGTTTGATTTGTTTTTTTTTTGAATTCTACTGATCTCGGTTATAATGTTGTATTCATTCAGCTCTAACCGACGCAAAAAGGAAAGAACGTGGTCAAAAGAGGGCTACTGTAACATCCCAAAATTTTGTGACTTTTATTTAATAAGTTGATTTGGAATTTCAATTATGAAACTTTCTTTTCTATGTGATTAAGTGTTTTGCGTGAAATAAATTTTCGTGGTTAATGTGGAATGATGAGCTTGATGTTTTATATTTTCCAATGTGGGGAAAATAATTAATAGGATCATGCATTTATATTTTTTTCGAGCCAATTCATTCGAATTTTCGGCCCCTCCACTAAATTTTGGAGGATATTTTATTTGTTTCCTAATTTGCGGAATCCCTTTCTATTCAAATAAATTCCTATGTCTAATTAATTGGGGATGTGAATATTTTTCTCCTACTTTTCTTCCATATCACACCCCCCTATGCAATATTTTCCTTGTGAGAATTTAATTAATTGTTGCCTATTTTATGGGAGCCTTTTTCCTATAAATAAATTGCCTAATTTAAATCCTATTCTTTTAATTGGGGATTTAAATAATTTCCTTGTGCAATTCCTTATGGAAATTTTCGGCCCCCACCATTATTTTCATACTTGGAGATTTAATTTATTTTGTTCCCTTGTTTATGAAATATTCACTTTTATTTCCTAAGTTGTGAATATATTCTCTCCAAGTAAATACCAAATAAATTCCTTGCTATTCCTACATGGAATTTTCGAAAATTTCCTCCCCTTCCCACATGCTTATTTTATTCTTTTAATTGTGGGATTTATTTAATTGTATTTTTCCCCACAATTAATTAATTAATTGATTTTAAACCTAACCCTAATCCTATAAAAACACCTAAACTAAACCCTAGCCCCCATTCTCCCTCAATTTTCGTGCCTCCCTCCTCCCTCTCCACATTCTCTCCAAAAAACTTCTTCCACCATTGTTTCTTGCATCCATTGAAGTTTATTTTCAAGAATCTCCAACGAATCACCTCGTTTCTTGGTTCTACCGATTCATTTTGTCAAAGAAGGTATATTTTCCTCATTCTTTTCATTTGAACCATGTTCTTGAATCCTACATGCATGTAGTGGGTGTAGGAATCGTAGATCGCAAGTTTAATCGGGGGAAAAGTGAGTTTGCTTGAAACCTTGATAAATATGCGTTTCAATTGAATTATGGGAAGTTTGATTGGAATCTTTGGTGAATGATGTAAGTTTATGTGCAAACATATTTAAGAGAGTCTTATCAAGCATGATTGTGTGTTATAAGCATGAGAATTGGTGTTTGGATGATTGAGAAGGAAATCATAATTTAGAAATTGTGTATCTGTTATCTGTGATGTTCGACCAGTAGCTTCTAATGAGTAATTGACCTATCAAACGGCCGAATTTTGATATGAAAATTTTACTGAGTAAACTTCAAGGTGTTACCTGTGTCTCGTGTTAATTTCAGCCCTTTTTATCGAAAAATGAATTTTTAATAAATTTTGAAGTTGACTGCGCAAATCTACCAGAAACTCGTGTTCTCAACAAGAATGTTTCATTTTCTGTTTGACTGACCAAATGACCTCCGATTGATGTGATTCTTGAACTATATGAATATTTGAAGTGTCTTCTAAGTCGTGTAAAAGTTTCAGCCTTTTTGGGCATTGGATGAATTTATGATGAATTTTTCAAATGAACTGCGCAGTGCTGTCAGAAATTGTATGTTCCGACCAGAGCGTTTAATGTGTCATATGACTGACTAAATGACGTGATTTCGGTGTGAAAATTTTCATGGATAAACTTCAATGTGTCCTCTGTATTGTGACCAAAATTTAGCTTCTTTTGAGGTCGGCTGAATTTATAGTGATTTTTACAAAACGGTTGCGCAGTTCTGCCAGTTTTCTGCCTTGTTAAAATGACATCTAGTTTCAAGTTTAAAAGTATTATATGATGCATGTATGTCCAAGGAACGTGTTTAAATGTTGAAACACTTGTGATAAGTTGGAATGTGTTACGTGTGTCTTTACACCTTTGTGACGTATGTTGGGGTTGGGTAATTGAGAAAAACGATGAGAGAGAAAACGATAAGACATGCATAGTAAAATGTTGTTGTGGAAGGCTGACTTGTGTTGTCATTGACAAGGGTGTTGTGAACTCGTGAACTCGAGGATCGAGAGTTGGTATAAGTTGGGTTGTGAATTTGCTAAGCGATCGAGGTGGGCTTTCTTTTCAAACCTCTTTATTTTTCCGAAAATATGATGTGGTGTTATAAGGGTGGTTTAAAGTGTTATGTCATGCCGTGATTGTTTGAAGTTGAGATTTTTGCCTGATGTCTAGTTCGTTTGAGCTTGCTCCGTTAGGCAATAGGGCTATGTTGAGATTGTGCTTGATGCCTAGTTCGTGTGAGTTGCTCCATTAGGCTATAGGGCTATGATAAACGAATTCGGGTCTGAGTAGGGCCGCAAACCCTATCAGGCTGTGTACACAGAGTGGATCGTGAGCCGTCCTTGCTAGTCGGCCGGTCTCGTGGGCGAATAGTGTGGCCACACTTTCGTCGCACTATGGTAAGAGGATGTGATTGATTGATTGATGTGGAAAATGAGGAGATAAATTGTCTGGCCAGACTTGGATTTTTGTGTTCTCGTGATATTTCTTACTATATAAAACTCGAGATCACTGGTATGGATGACATAACTTATTAAAATGTTTTCGGCATGAGCCCATTGAGTACATCAAGTACTCAGCCCTGCATATTATTTTCTTATGTGCAGGTTGAGCAGGATGTTGAGCTAGCCTTATGATGCGTCGTGTCTTCATACATAGGCGTGATCCTTGACTCTCCCTTTGAACCTTATTTCCGCTGCTAGGTTTTTGAATCATGTTTCAATACTTAAATCTTTTCGTACTATGTTGAGCATGTTTTGGTCACGTTAGGTTTTAAATGTCTATTTACATTATTGTCTGAAAATGATGTCTTTCACGTGAGTTAGACTACATGTTTTTCTTAGAAGTTGATTGGGTTTTAAATAGCTATTTTCTCCACTGCTTCTTTTAAAAAAAATTAAAAAAAATGTTTATCATATGTTGTTTTATTTAATAGCACAGTTATAATTTAAGTTTCTTTAAAACAAAAAGAAAATTTTTCTTCATCATTTAAGTTAATTAAGTTTTCAATAGAAAGCTACCCTTTACATGTTGTATCACGATCGCCGCGTTTGTTGTAACCCTAGTATGGGCGGTCGTGACAGCTACCCTTCAAGACCAATTCAAACATCGGAGATGGTAAGCTTTTTCTCTCTGTTTTTATATTTTTGATAAATTAATCTAATTGAAGTAGATTACTATAATGTAATCTTGAACTTTGAATAATGTAACATATTAAGGCTTATGTTGTCATTTTTTGCATGCTCTATGTTTCATTGTTTACAACTGACTGATACATTATGCAATAGGCAATCGAGAATAATGTATAGCATGTTTGTTAACATTGTTGTCATTCGTACGAGGTCTGGTATGCAAAGTGTTTGTGCTATACGTTACATTATTAAGCCCAATCAGTACATTAAAATAGTTCTTAGAGAGTAATGTATGCTAATAAAAGCAATAATGTAAACAAGATGCGTCTTCAGGTTGTTATGTATATACATTATGTAGTTGGTGCTGCAACATTATGCGTTTTGAGCATAATTATATATTAACTACATGTGTGAAATACTGAACTCCGTAGTTGATTTTTAATCATACATATTTTACGTACTTATATATAGGGTCCAAGAGGGAAAGAGTAGGTGATGGTACTGATGATTCCTGGGAAGATTTTATTCCTATAGCAACAACTAGACATTAGTTGATAATGTGTTTTATATTATTTTACAGAGACATAACTTCTCTGAAATGCCATTGACATGCAGACAACCAAAACTAGGAGCCATTATCAAACGGGGTGCAACGAATGTCGTGGAAATGCCTTGGAGAAACAATGATAACCAATTACATGACGACTTTTACTTGATCAGGCACATAGAGACATTCTTTGGATCCAAGGAGAAGGAATGGATCTGTGGCCTGACAGCAAAGGGCACTAAAAGTCTAGAGACAATGAGAAATTGAGAATGAAGGTGAATAGCTCCTTGATTCTGTCTCAGGACAACGTCTTGGCGAAGGTTATCCAAAATTTAGCAACAACATACTAGAAGTGAAGAAGATCAAAGGCAATTTCGAAAACTGGCTCTAGAGTTATGGATTGTAATATGTCTTATGGCTAGAGTTTTGGATTGTAAATCCCTATTTTATTTTTAATGTATGTTTTTGTTACTAAGGTTAAGGACTTGGATTTAGCTAATATAAATTTTGTTTTATCATATTCAGAGTTTATGCGAAACCCTTTATGAATCCACTAATTCTTATTTCAGCCTAGTGATTCAGCTTATAATAATGTAAGGATGCAACTCTAATAATGTAATGATGCAGCTCTAATAATGAAATGATGAAGCACGTATAATGTAATGATACAACACGTATAATGTAACGTATCCGTACTTGTTAAATAATGTAAAGGGTATACACAAAAATTTGCGACTCTTATCTTCATTAATTTTGCAACTCTTTATCTTCAATAATGAAAACTCGTTTTGCCAAATAATCAACAACGTATGTTCATTACACTCCATCTAGAAAAAACATAATACGTGCTTATTGCAATATGTCTAAAGCAAAAATGATGCTCAATTTAAATAATGAAAATAGTCACAACCCATAATGTACGTTAACTGTGAAGGTAATGTAAAATTAAAAAACAAACAAACAGAATCAACATTTCCTCTTGCCCTTATGCTTCTCCTTTCCTTTCTCCTTGCCTATATCCGGGTCTTTTTCTGGGCATGTTCTTGAATCATGATGAACTATGTAACCACATGTCCTACACTTTCGAAGGGGTCTACTCTCTTACTTTATAGCCTTTTCCCTTTGGGAAATCAAACGACAGTTATGGTCACTAATGTATGCTAATAAAAACACTAATATATGCTAATAAAAACACTAATGTAAACAAGATACGTCTTCATTGTTGTTGTTATATACATTATTCAGTTGGTGCTGCAACATTATGCGCTTTTAGCATAATTATATTTCAATATGTTTGTGAAATACAATACTTTGAAGAAACATTATGCGCTCTCTCTCTCTCTTCCACTAAATTTATCTCACGTTCCATCTCTTTCTCCCCCTATTTTACTTATTTTGCCCCGGTCTCTGTAAAAATGGTAAAAATCTAGCTTGCATCGACCTCATCAATAATAATTTCTACACGTATAAGCTCATTTCTATTAGCCGAATTTCACTCGAAAGAAACAATTTAACCATCGACTTCTTCTTCTTAGGGGCGGCGCCGGCGCCGGCGCGACGGAGGGGGTGACCATGGTGGATTTCTGTCGGAGGCGAAGGGAAATCGGCATGCGGAGAGGGCGACCACCCCCTCCTGCCTCCCCTTCATCCGCCACTGCTTGAGATGTTGAAAGACGGCGCAAGAGTTCTTACTATGATTGTTTCATTTACGGATGGGAGACTAAATCTTGCTAAAAAAAAGAAGCGTGAATCATGGAAACTTACTAACTATCAAATATATCAACACCATCCATACCCTTTTATGATTATTATAATTATTAAATAAAAGACAAATGGCAGCCACACAAACTGTTAGATTAAGAAATTGAATGGATGAGATTTATTTGGATATTTGACATAAAATCAATTATGGACCTGAACACTCCTATATATATATATATATATATATATATATATATAGAAGTGTTGTGCTGAGCGACACTTGTGAGCACATCGTAGGCGACATATGACGTCGCAATATTATCGTTATTTTTTAATTATTTCTCTTAGTAATTACCCTCGTTATTCTCGTTCATCCAACCACGTCTATAACCAATTCTCTCACTCTTCAAGAAACCATTGTAATTGAAGCTTTTGCACCCAACCTTCATTCTTATGTGACTCTTGCCTTTAATTGTCATCACCCTCATCAAATTTCTTCATCCTCAGTCAAATTCCTTCAACCACTCAATGAGATTTTAAACATAGACTAATACTTTCCATAATTTAATGAATCGCAAATCATTCGTGTAACTCCTACGGAATTCCGAATTGGCTTCGCAGTCGAACACTTTAAATGGCTTTATTCAAGTGCAGTTAATGATTCTTGCCAAATGAGTTTCTACGAATCCTACCTAGAATATCATTAAACTAAATAGCTTTTGTAGATCTATATTCAAGAGGGATTTTAATTTTGACAAGAAGTTCTTGCAAAGAAACATGGAATAATAGTTGACACATTTGAACTTGTTTTGAAATCATTTTCTCTTCGAAACCAATATTAGATTTTGCAATTATATCCATGATAGTAGCAACCCCTAATTCAAACTAACCAATATAAATGATGGAGAAAATGTTTATTAGAGTTCTCTAGAAAAAGAAAGTTACAGATAAGAAGAGGATACTGGTAAACTGGTAGGAATGGATAGTGAAGAAGACAATGAAATTTTATAGGGAGGTTAACCATATCAAAAGGAACAAATATATTAAATTGCTTTAAATTTTATAAAATTGGACGTAAGACGAAAATTGGTGGTAGGATATGACGATAGAAAGATCGAATATTAAGAGAGAGAAAGCTTAATTAAGTGAGAGAAATTGATGACTAGATTCCACATCACTAGTCGGCTATAGAGCGCTCACACAATGGTTTGCAGCAGAGGTCTATATATATATATATATAATATATATATATATATATATATATATATATATATATATCGTATCCATCCCTTAGATTTAAGTTTCTTTTTAATCTGGATCGTTAGATTCGATGAATCAAGGGACCAGATGGACTCATGTTTTTTGATCCCGTGTTGCATTATAGGGAGGATTCTGTGCATTATAAGGGTAAACTAGTAAAAATACCAAAATTAAAACCACCAGAAACGGAAGGTGCGAAATTTAAGCGGGTATCGATACACCCTTCCATCTACTCATTCTCTCTCATTCCAAACGTCAAACTTCCTCTCCACTCTTCTGCATTCCGTCTCCCCATCTTCCACAAATCTTCAAACCCTAGCCGCCACTACCGTTGTCGTCGTTTTCACAGCGACAACAAGGTACTGCTGAAAAAAGTGTTCTTGTTGATTAAGTGCACCCGGTAAACGACGGTAGACCCCGACTAGTAGTCGATTTCATTATTCTAAACATGAAAATCAATGTATTTAACATCGACTTGGTTGCGACTTTTCGAAATCAGAAATTGATTGTCGTTTTGGTTAGGGTTTTCTCTTACTCCGAAAAATTGTAAAATTTTTCTGGTTTAAAATGGAGGATTCGGCATTTTGATTTGTTGTTTTATGACAAATTTAAAATGACAAAAAGACGTCGTCCGTCGCGATCTCAACCAACACAGGCTGCAGGTAACCAATCAATTTGATTGAGTGTATAATTAATTCAGTAGTTCAACATCAATTAGGGATCCATTGCGCATTCATCGACAGATCTGGTAAATGGCTGGATGGGTAATTGTAAAACTGGTTTGTGCATTATTCGATTGCTTTGATACATGATTAAATCTGGGCGTACACATTATCTGTAGTGTGGTTTTACCTTTTTAAGTGCTTGTATACATGGGAGATTAGCTCAGTGAAGTATCAATGTGCGAATTAGTTGATTAAAAATTTACATTATTTATTTTCTAGGATGCATTATTTGTCAAGTATTTGTCATTATTTGTCTGCTTACTGGCCGGTGTGGGAAAATTGGTGAATGGAATATAAATATGTGCATTATGTATCAAGTAGTTGTCATTATTTGCAATGTAGTAGGCATTATGAGAATTATTGTGTACATGGGTGAATTGCTGCTCACCACAACTCAAAAGTTTGCTTGTACATTATTTGTTTGAAACTGTACATTATTTATTTGGTACCGTACATTAGTTGTCATTTATTAAGCATTGTTGGGCTCCTTATTGATTGTTGTGGGTGCAATGGTTACAGCAAAATAAATATGTGCATTATTCGATTGACTCTGTACATTTTGTCTGTAGTAGTATATATTATTTACCTGGTATTATGCATTATAAGACTTCATGTGTACATGGTTGAAAGGTTAGTAACCAGAGTTCAAAAATCTGCGTTAGTATTATTCATTTGTGCATTATTGTAATGAATCTGTGCATTCTTTAACCAGTAGTATGCATTATATAGCACATATTATGCAGTATTCTGTTTGTAATACTAAAGGTCTGATGTTGTATGTTGACGATTCCACAGCAGAAAAGCAGTTGAGATTGGATATAGACGAAGCTATAGACGACATCATACCCGTGGCACTGGCCTAGAGATTGAGGGAAAGATTGGCCGAGGCTAGGCCAAGTACAACTCCCGAAGAGGGTGATCAGAAGAAACAACGAGGGAGAAAAGTTGGCCATCTGTATTGTCGACGAACCCCGTTGGAGTTTCTCAACTGCCTCAAATCGCTTACCCCAAGGCAGAATGAGGCAGTAAAAGAAATCGGCTTCGCATCTATTTTGCATTTTGACATCAAGGAGATCCCAGGTTACCTGGCCTACTGGGTGCTGAACGACCTCAATCTAGCACGATGCCAGATACAGATGACGGGGGGTGAGAGCCTGACGCTCGACGAGGAAGACGTCCATTTGATGTTGGGGTTTCCAAGATGGCCGACACCCATCTCAAGGCCGGTCGACAAACAGAGCAACTTCGCCTTCAATGACATGGTTGCTGACGGGGGGTGAGAGCCTGATAGCACATCATGAGATGTGCTATCAGCAAACAGAGCAAACATAGCACATCTCATGATGGCGGACGTGAACGGTGGGGAAGAGTTCAAGAAGCTCTTTATGTTCCTCCTCGAGAATGCTATAATTGAGACTCCCGCCAACGGCAACTGCAAGCCAAGATTCTTCACTTCATCGACGATGTTGATGAGATAAGGAACATGAATTGGTGCGGTTACATCCTCTCTGTGCTTAAGGCCACTTACCCCAGCTGGAAAAATGGCCAAAGTGTGTCGTTCACTGGGTCAATACATTTCCTGGTGGTAAGTGAATAAAAAACTAAAGTACACGAGTATTTGCATGCATTGTTTAGATTATACAAAATGAAATCATGAGTCCGAAACTTAAAAATTTATTATACATATAGTTGGTTACATTATTGACCCTTTACTGTTGAAGTTAGGTAGATATGCCAATTGTAGAATCTGTTTGGTTATTGTGCCATTTACATTATTGTGGTTAATATCTTGCATTATACCACTATAAATCATGCATTGTGTTTATATTAGTTTACATTACTGACCGGTTACATTTCTGGGTTAATATATTATTAGTGTGCTTATGTGGACCGCGTGGTTCACATCCGGAGGCGAGTCATCCGTGCCTGGCCGACAATAAAGGGTTGGACAGCAGAGACCCTTAGGCAACGGGAGGACGCTGAGCGCGACCAGTTCGGAACCGGGAGGTTAGAGGCCCGGCTAGAGAAGGAGAGGTTTCTGGAGGAAGAGGAGAGAAGAGGGCTCGCATCGGTGACTGGAGGAGAAGCAGCATCTACAAGCACGCATAGAGCGAAGCGGATAAGGGACAAGTTCATTGCTTCAAGCTCGCTGATGGCCCACACAATTTCGACGTGGGTCGATGATTTCATGAGTATACCTGTGGAGCTGCTGGACGATGACTGCTTCCGAGTGGGGAGTCAGATTGGTAAAAAATTGTTGGGAATGGAAGACAGTGATGTGGTGGAAGATAAGGAGATTGTGACCACACTTACATAGGCAAGGGACGACGAAGAGGAATACAGTCAGGATTGGATTGACGAGATGGAGAAGATGATGGCCGCGTATGACAAGAAGAAGACCATCAACACCAGCTTTTCTAGGTCGTCCTTTGTTTTGGACGGATTCGATTGTCCTGACCCGTTTGCTACACAGCAAACACAGCAAACAGAAGAGGCAGGGGTTAGCGGTGGCGGAGGCCTAGCTCCCCAAGTTGATGACAGAGCAAATGTTGCCCCGATTGTTGATCAGGCGGGAGATGAAGAGCATCAAGGAGACATGGCCATGCCCGATCCATTAGGTGATGATATCCATGATATCATCTATACTGATGCTGGTGTTGCCGGACTTGAAGTCTCAACTGAAGTGCAGACTTCAGCCTTTGCAACTGCTACAGCATCACACATGACGGCTATCGGTGGAGAGCGAAGCAAAGCTGGTGTATCAGTTAAAACCCTAAACACTTTGGCAGTCACACTTTTGTACATTATAGATTTGTGTTAATTGTTGGTTATATTTTTCAGGAGACTTGAGTCAGTAGTTGAAGCTGGTGATGGTGCTAGTGGGGTAGTTGAAGCTGGTGATGGTGCTAGTGGGATTAGGAAAGCTGGAGGTGGTAAGGGGGCAAGCAGAAAAACCAGGACCGTGAAAGCCACAAAAGAGACAGCAGGGACAGAGGAGAGAGCCAAGGTGTGTACATACTAAATATTCCTTGCATTATAAACTGTTTTTGTTTCATTATTGCAACTACTGTTATCATTACATCACATGTGTGACTGACTTGACTATATAGGGTCAGGCTGAGAAAACAGCATAGCCCATTAAGGAAGGGGTTGCTAAGGGTGGGCAGGGGAAACCGCCTGCCATGGCAAAGGTGGCTGCTTATCTGCAGTATATGTATTTAACTGTACATTTATGTGTGCATTATTTAAGTGAAAGTGTACATTATTTGTTTACTTGTATACATTATTTGTGAAGAATTTTGCATTATATATCTATGATAGGAGGAAAAAATGAGACTATGACTCTGTGTGTGTGTGTCAGCTGGCCAGGAGGGTACCTAGACCTAGCTGTGTCGTTGGGTCTGTGTCTATCTTCCCTATCAACAAAAAATACCTCAACCCACTTCTACTGGCTAGTATAGTGGAGTAAGGGTCGAATCCCACAGAGATGGATGTAGGCGAGATACACTTGCGATGACATTCTGGGAGCGGTTGGTTAGCTACCACGCTTTTTTTTGGGGTTGAGTTTTACCTAGTCGGAAAATGAAATGGAACCTATACCCCTCCTGACCAGTAGGTCAGGGTGGGCTCTAAATGCTGCGTGCTAAGAGAAATTAAAGTGCGTGTGTAAATTAGGGTACGAGTGTGTATGTGAGAAGCTACTAGACAAAACTTACTAAAAATGACTAGACAAAAGGTAAACAGAATCAAAGGACATGCTGGCAGACTGCCTCCTGGGTGTGCAGAAAAGCTGAAAAAGTGCAAGTACAAAAGCAAAAAGCAACAAAAGCAACACAAGTGGTCCCATTCTTTGATTGTGACATTATCTTCTTCACCAAGCTAAACAACAAGATCTAAAAAACTCCATTGATGAATGATCAAGCTTGAAAATTCGTAAATGCAATATTTAACTTGAAATCGAGAACGAAAGCTAAGAAAACTGAGATCTACGCAAACTGGTCAGCGAGACAAGGTGACAGAAGCAAGCAGAAACGATTCCCATGCATTTTTTAGAAACTTAACTCGATTAAAACTTGTAAACACTCCAAGAAAACCTAGATCTAACTAAGCAAAGCAGATTCAAGCACTTAAACCATGGAAATCAACGTAAAACTACCAGATCTAGCTACTTGGCAGAAAGAAATAATAAGCAAGCTGAAACACAAAATAAAACCACAATAAACTTCATTGCATTCAAGATTATCACCCAAAAGATATTCCAACTAAGTAGCTACTGGAATCCAAATCAAAGGCAAGCAAAAACAAGTACTTAAACTAAGAAATCTTAAAAACAAAGCAAGTAAAAGATTGTTTGGCTCATCGGAAACTGAAACTGGAGGAATTTCTGGAACTACGGCAGCTGGAATGAATCAGGCATGATGCTCCTCGCCGGCAGGTGGCCGGAATCTTCAAGTCAGGATGCTGGATTTAGATGGAACTAAGAGCTAGTGGAGCTATTCTCCTCAAAAGTGATGATAAGTCCTAAGTAAAGTGGTGTGTAGATTCCTCCTTTTCTTTATGTTCAGCTCCTATTTATAGGGTGGCTTGCCCTAATTTCTAGGGCTTTCTCTTCATGTGGAATGACAATTTTGCCCTTCTTTAGATAGGTGATTATTCCAAGCAAGTCCTTCCTTCTCGTGTCCAGTTCTGTAGCATCCATCCTGACCAGTTTGCGTATTTTCTGCTCATACTGACCAGTTTGCACACTCTTCGCAGCTTTTTCACTCGAATTCCTTCTGAACCTTCCCTCCTGATTTAGTACTTCAACCTGCACACTTTAACAACTATTTTGCAGATATTATCCAATAAAGCACCTTATACTGACCAGTAACCAAGGCCTAGAATGCGACTTATCAAACTGCTCACACTTACCAAATGCTTGTCCTCAAGCGTGAAGAACAAACATAAAGAAATAAGTTGAATTCTAGCCTGGTTACACCCCTGACCGACCTAAGACTCTAAAACTTGGACGCAAAGAAAAACACATAAACGACGGACAACACACATAAACAGACTCACAAGCACTTAAACACATTGAACGGGCTATATTTTCAACCATCCCTCCCCTTGGGATTAGGTGCAATCCGGCCTTAGACAGCCTTGAACTTCTGCCGCCCCCCTTTTCCTTCCCAGTCAGTATATCTGCTCGTCAAGATCACCCAAACTTTCGGCCAAACACCAGATTCACTCAGTCGCTCATTCCTCACTAGGGATATTAGGACTGTTTTCTCTCAAAATGCTGAACCACAGATGCTTCGGACTCAGATCTCACGTGCGGCTCCTGAAGGGCCTTAAGGTTTGTAACGGGGCTATTGGTTTTTAGTGTATGGGGTAGATGTTCCTAAGGCTCTAAGGTTCAAAAACTACTACTTTATTTCGATGTGGGGGAACTGTGTGCATTTGAGCTCTTGGCTGTTGCTTCTCTTTGGCTGGACGTTTTCTGATACTGGACTCCAACTGGTCAGTAGCTTCTTTGTGGCTTCGCCACCCTTATTCCTTCTTCTTTCTTTTTGTGGTCAAGTGTTTTTGACCATTTTCTTCAACATTTCTTTATGTGGCTTCGCCACCCTTATTCCTTCTTATATTTTTTGGACCTGGAATTTTTCCTGATCGATTTTCTCCTTCCTTCTCGATTTCTTTTTCTAGTTGTTTTTTTTCTTGTATGTCCTCCTGGCCAGTCGCCTTCTTTCCTTATGCCTCGCACACACAGTCCCAGTGGCTAGTGGGTTATATATCTGGGTAGAGATTTGGCTAGAAGAGGGGTTCTAAAGGATGGTTTTTTTTTTTTTTTTTTTTTTTTAAGATGGGGGGTTTCCTACTGCCTTTAGGACTTGCTACACGCAGTCACCTTACCCTAGGCATCATGTGGCAGGCACTCTTTTCTTTTCTAATTGGTGGAAAGTGGTTCCACTTAGGCTTATAACTCACAATTTAAGAGGGCTTTTGTATCTGGCTCTAAGGATGAGTTTTTCTCTCATACTTGCGTCATCTATACTGACTAGGAGATACTAAGGGGGGTGGTTTCCATTGTCCAGCATGCCTTATCTCCCTCAATTCCCCTCACCGTCAGTTTGAGGCAGTTGAGTTTTAAGCCCGTGTTTTAACACATGTCCTAAAAAAACAAAACTTAACCTAAACTGACTTACTAGGGACTGACACAACACATGACAACACATATATACAATTATACTGGCCATTATCTCCTCCTCCCACTTCATCCTTGCTTGCCTTCATGCAAGTTTAGTGAAGTGGGAAACAGGATGACCAGTATCCAACACATAGAAACACAAAAGACCAGAAAGCACATAATACATGGAAAACATATTATATATGAAACTTCTCACACTTAGACTATGTAATAGGCTAAGTGGGAGAAGAGTAACGAACATAGAGAACACATAGACAATGTGGAACAAGAACTAATATGCAAAACATACTATGTCAACAAAAACTTCTCACACTTAGACTATGCAATAGGCTAAGTGGGAGAAGGTATAGGACTCACATAAAAAAAACACAAAACAAAGACAACTTCTAAACATCCTAAACACATATAAAGTTGTAAACCCTCTTCTTCTCACACTTAGACTATGGAATAGACTAAGTGTTATGAATGAGGGTATACGCATGCTAAAACATGTACAAAAAAAATAACACAACTAGAAAAAAAACTCAAGTTTACTGAAAATAAAAAGAAAGCTAACTGGTCAGTTGGTAGGGTCGGTCATCTTCTCCTTTGGATCCTCTCTGGTTAGGAGCCTTGTGCAGTTTCCTTCTCGGGTTCCTTTGTTGGTACACATCAGGGTGTCACTCTTTTTCTTATGATTCTTGAAAGTCCCCTTGATTTTCCTCTTTTCCATGGGCCGCAGATGATGGTTGCTGGGGACCTTGCTCCCGATCAGTTTGGGCACTTGTCCCAGCTTCTTGATCATAATGGCCGATAGGACCACCCTGGGCTTCTTGGTCTCCTTCTTTTGCTTTGCTGCCCCATTGTCTTTCCTCTTTCTTTCTTGGTTGCATTTTTTCTTCTTTGTCTTGATTTTCCTGTAAGTCAGTTTCTGGTACTGGTGTCTCTTTCTGGGCAACAGGGATGGCAAGTGGATTGTCGATGTTGGCCTCCTGTACTGGCTGGGAGGAAAAGTTGCAGTCGGGTTCTCCCCAGGCTTTGTAGGAGAACCCCCTTCCTGGATAGTAAGGGTCGATGACGGATGTCCAACAACAGCAAGGGTCTCTGACTTAATTGTAGCATGTTTTGGATCCTCCCCAGGTTTTGCAGGAGGTCCACTATCTTCCTGGCCAATATCAGTGTCCTTGCTCTTCTTTTTGTTGCAAGGAGTCTTGTCCTCCTCACTTGAGATCTCTACAAGATCATGAACCTTGTTGGGCCCCTTCTTTTTCCCAATGCTACGCCCGATGATTAGCCTCGATGCGCGCTTCAGCCCTAGTTTTCTCTCTGCCTTCTTCTCGGCCAGTTGGTGAGCCCCAGTGGCTCTAGCGAATCTTGACTTCTGACAAATAGTCTCTTCAATATCCTGGTCAGTAAGCGTTTGGCTATTGATTAGATCACACCATCTTGGGTCACTCCTTAAGACCATGGTTGGAGTGTTGCCTTCTATCACAATCTTTTCTTCATCCCTTGTACTTCCAACTATGTACACCTTTATATTTGTACCGAATGGAGGTAGCTTTACAGCTTGGATGCAAGGTATGGTCACTTCAAGTTTCCCAAAGATAGACATGTAGTCTACGGGTTCTCCCTCCTTCCTCTTTTTTTCAAAACAGTAAGGGAATGACTTTTCTTCCTTCACCTCTTCATCAGGTTCTTTAGTGGTTTCCCTTGAATTCTCTTCCGGGCCTTGATTGATTTCAGGTTCAGCAACTGGTTCAGTTTCATCAGGACCACTCCTCTTGATCAGTATGTCCCCCATATCCTTCGTCTTACTTGATTCCCCCAAATGACTCCTTCCGCTCAGGCTCCTTGTAGGATGTTCCTGACCACAATGTCACCTTGCTCACATTAGCCTTGTCAGGTATTTGCACCGTAACTGGGAGCCTTTCCTCATTCTCACAAATCTCGTTCATCGAACTGGCCAGGTAGGACAGTTGCTTATTCAGCATGTCCATATTTTCCTTATGCTCTTTCTGGGCGTTTTGCATGCCTTGCACCACTTCATTATTTGACTGAAATTCATTCCTCATGGTTTGTTGGTAAGCAAGCATCTCTCCCATCATCTCTTCCATAGATCTTCCTGACTTGTTTTGGTGTAGAAAATGGTTAAGGTTTTGCTGATGGTGGAGATTATACTGGGTGGTAGGGTATGGGTGGTAGGCATAGTTTGGCTGATTTTGATGAGATGGGTACTGGCCGAATTGGTTAGAGTTGTGGTGTTGACTGTCATTGGGATTCAGTTGGTGTAGGTAGGGATTTTGCTGGTGATGGGAGTTATACTGGCCGTTGGGATGCGACTGGTAGATGGGATGGTTTTTATTGTAAGGGTAGTTTGGCTGATTTCGGTATGAAGGGTACTGACTGAACTGGTTGGGGTAGTGATGCTGGTTAGGGTTAGAGTTTTGGTTCTGTGGGTTTTGGTTTTGGGGTTGTTGGTTCCTTCCTGACCAGCTAAACTGGTGGTCAGGGTTTGCTGGGCCACGGTTTGGGTTTTGGTTCGGATGGGAGTTATATTGGTTCTGACCTTGACCTTAGTTTTGATTCTGGTTCCCATCTCCCCAACGAAAGTTCGGGTGATCCCTCCATGGTGCATCCCGTTGCCTACCCTGGATCCAATTCCCACTTGAATTAAAGTAGCCGGCAGCATTGACCTGCTCCATACTGGCCAAGTCGTTTAGCTGATCATAGGTCAACCCTTGATTCCCTTGCTTTGCACCCTTGTAGCTCCCAGTTGGGGAAGGTGGTGGAGTGTTTTTCTCAATTGCACTCAGAAGTGTCTTCTTCAACTCCTCCATCTTCAAATCCATCTTCTGTTCAAGCTTCTGCTCCTGATCAGTAAACGAGGCACTTGCAACCCTTTCTCGGCTGTATCCATCCCTTAAATTGTCGTACTCCTTTTTTGCACTTAGTAGCTTCCCTAGGACCCTCTTCGCTTCGCTGACCCGTAGTTGCGTGAAGCTTCCTCCGGACGATGAGTTTACAAGATCCTTGGTTGCCTTGTTCATCCCCTCATAGAAGGTATGGTGTATCTCAATATCCGTCATGCGATGGTTCGGACACGCATCCAACAGACCCATGTATTTTGACCAGTACTGAGTAAGGGTCTCATCATAACTTTGTGTAACTCCTCGGATTTTTTCTCTTAATGCGCTTATCCTGGCCGCTGGGAAGAACTGATCCAAGAACATCATCTTGAAGTCAGACCAGGTTCTGATACAATTTGGTGGCAGCCTCTTGAACCAAGTATTCGCCTCCCCTTTAAGGGCAAGGGGAAGGGCCTTCAGTCTGTAGTCATTTTCGCTCGACCCCGCTGGCCGCTTTTGAGCCTTGCAGATTTTGCAAAATTCATGCAAGAACTCGTATGGGTTGTCACAACTCCTCCCCAAGAACACAGGCAGAACGACCATAATACGAGGCTTCACGTAGACTACTTCTTGTCCTAGGGTCACGACGATTGCTTGTGGTGGTTCACCATCCAAGTGGGCGTACAATGAGCTTATCTCGGGATCATCTTCCTGGTCGTCAGCCATGTTGGCTTTCTCCTCTTCAGCTGCGGATATTGATTCCGGTTCACTCTTGATGGCTGTGCCGCGATCCTCCTCATCGCTCGCATCCAAGTCAACATGCAAGGCAGTGGTTAATTCTGAATGAGTGGTGACTGGATTCACCCCTTCTTCCTTTGGCCAGTTGGACTCAGTTTCATTTAACTGCGGAACACAAAAAATAAAGAAAAGTTTATCTACAATATTTACACCAAAATTCTTAACAAAACTCCTCATAAACTAATAAACAAAAGAAAAGAAAAATAATTAATTATATGTACACCAAAGTGTCATGCAACAAATGTATGCAAAAACGCCATCCATCCCCGGCAACGGCGCCATTTGATAGGACCTAAGGTGCGTAAGTGTCGTTCAAGCAAGGATATATCCTACTGATCAGGATAGAAATCCTAACTAACCTAGACCTTGGTTTCAAAGATTCCTCAACCCACTTCTACTGATCAGTATAGTGGTGGTAAGGGTCGAATCCCACAGAGATGGTGCGTTCTTAAACTACCGCGGTGACAATCGGAAGATTTGGTTAGCTACCACGCTGGGTTGAGTTTCTACCTAGGCTGGAACTTAAAGGAGGTGTTCTACTGGTCAGACGGTAAGGAAAACATTTGGAATGTAACTGTGTACGTGGAATGGGGGGACAATTTTGTAACAGAAAATATTTGGAAGGTACGGGTTTCTATTTCGGGCTAAACAGAATATTCAGAGTGTAGTGGAAGTTTTGTGACTGGGCTGACAGGGCTTAACTAAAAGTGAAGGACAAAAGCAAAAGCATCTTGAAAAGTAAGTGGTCCCATCCAATTGGAATAGACATCATCTCCTTCAACAAACACTTCCAAAATTCAGATAACAATTCCAGACTCAACACGGAAAAACTCAGATTAACAACTTACAAACACAGATCCAAAACTAAGAAATCAAATCCGAAATCAAACACTGAAACTGGACTTCTGCATACTGGTCAACATGAAAGAACGATTCAGAAATTAAAACTAAGCTTTGCATGCAACGACCTACTTTCCGATCAAACAGCACTTGTTTATCTATCCTAAAGAAATTTGTTACGTAAACGGAATTGAGAGAATCAGCACTTTAAACACCGAGAAACTTTAGATCTAAGCTAACTAGGCAAGGGAATCAAGAAACACCACAATAAACGAAACTGAAATCAACTTCATAGCATAAACACGTTCGGATCTTCAACAAAGTATTTCAAAAGCAGAAAATATCCAAAGGTAAACAAGATCCAACGTAAGGGAAGCGAGAAATTTAAAACTACGAAAGCAATGTAAAAGTGTTTTGCCACTCCGGACGATGAGACTCTAAACTACGATCTTGCTGGCTGGAATGGACGATGACTGGAATTCTGGGAACATCTGAACGTCAAGTGATCATGGCTACGGCGAGGCAAGAAGCGGGACACGGCTGAAAGACTGAAACTACCGAGAGAACTTTCTACCTAAAGATGGTGTGTTGAATGAGTGAATGTTTTCTTTTTCTCTCTCCAATTTGGCTTCCTTTTATAGGGAGGCTACCCTTGATTTTAGGGTAAATCCTCGTTGCAATTTGACTTCTTTGCCCTTAATTGTGGGTAATCCGTCCCAGCTATCCGTCTTCTCCATCTCAAGCCATTTTAGCACGAATACTGATCAGTATGAGATCATGCTGGCGCCTCCTTCACCTGAACATTCCGAAACTTCCCTACTGGCTAGAATGCTTAACCTGCACACTTTAAACAACTGTTTTGCAAATATAATCAATTAAGCACATCATACTGACCCGTAACCAAGGCCTAGAATACGACTTATCAAACTGCTCACACTTACCACAGGCTTGTCCTCAAGCGTGAAGAACAAACAAAGAAAAGAATAAGTCGAATTCTAGCCTGGTTTACTCCCCTGACCGACTCTACCTAACTTAGACTCTAAACTATGACGCAAAGAAAAAACACAAACAAACACAGAGAAACATAAACACATAAAAGACTGAAACACATAGATCGGGCTATGTGTGTGTGTGTCAGCTGGCCAGGAGGGTACCTAGACCTAGCTGTGTCGTTGGGTCTGTGTCTATCTTCCCTATCAACAAAAAAATACCTCAACCCACTTCTACTGGCTAGTATAGTGGAGTAAGGGTCGAATCCCACAGAGATGGATGTAGGCGAGATACACTTGCGATGACATTCTGGGAGCGGTTGGTTAGCTACCACGCTTTTTTTTGGGGTTGAGTTTTACCTAGTCGGAAAATGAAATGGAACCTATACCCCTCCTGACCAGTAGGTCAGGGTGGGCTCTAAATGCTGCGTGCTAAGAGAAATTAAAGTGCGTGTGTAAATTAGGGTACGAGTGTGTATGTGAGAAGCTACTAGACAAAACTTACTAAAAATGACTAGACAAAAAGGTAAACAGAATCAAAGGACATGCTGGCAGACTGCCTCCTGGGTGTGCAGAAAAGCTGAAAAAGTGCAAGTACAAAAGCAAAAAGCAACAAAAGCAACACAAGTGGTCCCATTCTTTGATTGTGACATTATCTTCTTCACCAAGCTAAACAACAAGATCTAAAAAACTCCATTGATGAATGATCAAGCTTGAAAATTCGTAAATGCAATATTTAACTTGAAATCGAGAACGAAAGCTAAGAAAACTGAGATCTACGCAAACTGGTCAGCGAGACAAGGTGACAGAAGCAAGCAGAAACGATTCCCATGCATTTTTTAGAAACTTAACTCGATTAAAACTTGTAAACACTCCAAGAAAACCTAGATCTAACTAAGCAAGCAGATTCAAGCACTTAAACCACGGAAATCAACGTAAAACTACCAGATCTAGCTACTTGGCAGAAAGAAATAATAAGCAAGCTGAAACACAAAATAAAACCACAATAAACTTCATTGCATTCAAGATTATCACCCAAAAGATATTCCAACTAAGTAGCTACTGGAATCCAAATCAAAGGCAAGCAAAAACAAGTACTTAAACTAAGAAATCTTAAAAACAAAGCAAGTAAAAGATTGTTTGGCTCATCGGAAACTGAAACTGGAGGAATTTCTGGAACTACGGCAGCTGGAATGAATCAGGCATGATGCTCCTCGCCGGCAGGTGGCCGGAATCTTCAAGTCAGGATGCTGGATTTAGATGAACTAAGAGCTAGTGGAGCTATTCTCCTCAAAAGTGATGATAAGTCCTAAGTAAAGTGGTGTGTAGATCCCTCCTTTTCTTTATGTTCAGCTCCTATTTATAGGGTGGCTTGCCCTAATTTCTAGGGCTTTCTCTTCATGTGGAATGACAATTTTGCCCTTCTTTAGATAGGTGATTATTCCAAGCAAGTCCTTCCTTCTCGTGTCCAGTTCTGTAGCATCCATCCTGACCAGTTTGCGTATTTTCTGCTCATACTGACCAGTTTGCACACTCTTCGCAGCTTTTTCACTCGAATTCCTTCTGAACCTTCCCTCCTGATTTAGTACTTCAACCTGCACACTTTAACAACTATTTTTGCAGATATTATCCAATAAAGCACCTTATACTGACCAGTAACCAAGGCCTAGAATGCGACTTATCAATCTACCTCCTGAGTGATGTTGGTGAAATGGTGAATGGAATTTACCTAAGTGGATTATTTGATTGAATGCGTGCATTATGTAGCTATTTGTTTACATTATTTATAAGGTATTAGGAATAATGTGAAGCCTTATGTGGATGGGTTAAATGGTGAAATCCACAACTCCGAAGTAGCATATTTCATTATGTGACTAAAATATTCATTATTACTCCGGTAGTATACATTTCTTGTAAATAATTAGGCAATTATTAGACAAATTGCTGTGTGATGTGGGTTAGATGGTGAATGCAAGATACATATGTGCATTATTTTATGAAATCTGTAAATTATATAACTAGTAGTGTGCATTATTTGTTATGTAATAGTCATTAAAGGACTGCATTTGTACACTGTACTGTTGTAACTGTACATTATTTTTGTGGTCGCATGCATAATGTGGCTTGTGTTTTGTACAAACAGAAAGCTCCACAGGCTAAGGAGAAGGACATTGTGATTGGTGAGCTGGAAAGGGGGTGAGTGGTAAAGAGGTGCCCTTACCTACAGTGGCTGAGCAAAGCAAAGGGAAGAGAAGGAGATCCAGCTGGAGGAGGCTGGAAATGTGGTATGGGACTGCTAAATTCCTGCAAACATTAAAGTTTTACCATGTACTGATGATGCTTGGTTGTGTTAATAATATCTTCCTTATTGCAACAGGCCGCAAACCTGGCAACAACCCGAGTGAAGAAAGCCAGTCTGGCTGCAAGGTCTCCTTTCAACGAGCAGGTTGTTAAACTAACAGCCAAGGCCAACAATGTTGACAAGGAGCTGTATTACTGGGTCCTTAGCACAACCGAGAAATATAAGTTAGTCTGGTTAATTTTGCCTTTGTTTTTTGTTGGCACATAGAGTATTTTTGCTTAAATGTTTCATGCTATGCAGGGATTCCGTGGTCTATCAAGACAGCTTCAAGCAAACCGTGCAGGGCGAGAGTTCCAGACGTTAGCGCCTTTCAAGGCTGTGAGCCCAGCTATCATAGATACATGGAGCTCTTACCTTAACAACATGGAGAAGCTGAAGGCACTGGAGACGGTTTCCAGGCTCTTTTTCTCCACAAGGCCATGTGTGAGTAACCAATGTTACACTCTGATTTTCAAATTGATGTTATAGGTACAAAAACTGAAATGCTTTGCCCGACAAAATTGCAGCAACACACAGTTGTAGACACTCCTGCAGAATGGGATGACGAAGACAGTTCGATTCTTTTGGACAATAATGTTCGAGGAAGCGCTTGGCGCGGGATGCTACCAATGGGAGAAATATGATATGGTGAGGGATATTATACTAATGTTTCTGAGATTCAATACTATTGTACACATTATAAGTTAATGTAATATACCCTTCGTTGTGCAGTTCTTCTTCCCAATTTGGGGTGATAGCCATCAATACGTGGTGTGTTTCGATGATGGCTAAATGAATATCATAGACCACAGTTTGGCTGAACCTCACGGATCCTTCAGCGCCAAATATGGCAAGACACCCTCTCTCCTAGTATGTAGTATGTTTACTCAGTTCAGTAGCATTATATTAAACAACATGTACATTGTAAAGAGTTCTTACACACTTTTCATATTTGATGTAGAAAAAATTCATGCAGATGCACTTACCAAGTGCAAAGTACCCAAATGACAGGGCAGGTACGAAAATGTAGTACCCATGTGGTGAAAATGCCCTGGAGGAACAACTTTGTAACAATGTAGACGGGGATGTACGTCATGCGCCATATGGAGACGTACTTCGGGGAGAAGGAGAAGGATTGGGAGTGCGGATTGAACGCAAAAGGCACAAAGAGGTTAGAGATGTTCAGAATCAAGTATGCAAAGACACTCCTAACTTGTGCACACAACTCCAGGGGTGGCATCAACCAGTCTCAAGCCACGATGTATTGGAGAGAGAGACCGGCCAAGTTCAACATCGAACAATGGGTCGAACATTATGGGCTGGAGTGATTGCGCGTTTGGGCTGAGGTGAGTGAGGTTAGGGATGTTGATGGGACATTATTAGCTGGAGTGAGTATTAAAACTATCAGGTTTTTTTATAAGTCATGTTGGAAAGTGGACACAACCAACTTGTGGCTTGGTGTCATGTGAACAGCTTGTTATGTGTGTTTTTGCCAACAAAAATTTTTTGGGTATTACTGTGAGTTGGCGCATCTAATTGTTCTATTTTTAAGAATAATGAAACGTTACACATAGTAATGTAAAATAGGTATAAAATAATGTAGACAAAGTTAACTTTATTAATCTAATAATGTACAATATACTGTCGGTAATGGACATAAATAAACGAAGCATGATAGTAGTGTGCGTAGCAGTAGTATATTAATAATGTACATTACATTAAGTTTGTGTGCTTATTAATGTAAAACATAAAGGCCAACAATGAACATAATCAATGTCGTAATGCAACGTATAATGTACATAATGTGGCTAATAATGAACGGGCATGGAAAAACTATATACAGTAAGTGCATTGCTGATATCCGATAATGTAAAACTTCATTACATGTAATGCATGAAAACAGATTAATAATGTAAACATTTTATGTACACTACGGTAAGTGCGTTTTAATATTTACGTGAAACTTCAAGGTCAGCAACGTACATAATCAATATCGTAATGCAAAGTATAATGTACATAATGTGGGTAATAATGAACTGCAATGGAACAACTATATAGAATAAGCGATGTGCTATAATCGAATAATGAACAAAACAGAGTACTAATGCAACAATAATATTTAGTATATGTTGACAATGGGAATACTAAAAATAATAGGTCATCCAATTGAATCGCATAGACTAGTCCGACAAAAAAAAACAATGATGTTGTATGTATCAAAACTAAGTCAAGCTGACCTCTTGCCCTTCTGCGTCTCTTTCTCCAACGCCATCTCTTTAAGCATTGGACAATTTCTAGAGTCGTGATGGCCAATCTCATCGCACGCTTTACACTGTCTAAGAGGCCTAGTAGCATCCTTTATAGCCTTCTCTCTCTTCGAAATCAGATGGCTCACTGAGCTGCTAGCATGGCCCTTGGTCTTCACGACATCCGGAGGATGGACCTCAACTACTTCAGGCCTTACCATACAAAAAGTCTTCAATCATCCGCTCTTTTCAGAGGCGGACGTTGATAGAGTACCAGCTTGAATAGAATTGCCAAGTTCTTCGACGCCACCTACGAATGCACGTAGCACTTCAATGTCGGTCTCAAATCGTCTAAGAAACCCATAGAACATCGAAATCGCCTGCTTAGACACCGTTTGCCTATCGTTAACGTTGGACCTGGTAGGCAGAGCATCCTGAAACTCCCCATGTACAACCTTGGCTAAGGGAGTCTTCATCCATTTGCTTTCTCAGTATTTATCTGGGATTTTTTTCACTTCATTGTTCCGGAACAAAAAAAAAAGATATGGCTGCACAAATAACCCTGCCTACCAATAGTTTGCATTCGCACGAGTATGAGTCATCATTCTTATCATGACGGAGAACGTATGAATTGCGCTTGCTGTCCCCAAGCTTGTAGGTGTCAACCATTTATGCAGAAAAGTCCAAGCATGCGGCATCTGTCATTACCCTCAACAATTTCTTCTTGGATTTTCTTGAACATACTGTCGGTGTACAGCGTGGAAGCATGTTTCTCGAATGGCAGAGTAGTGGCCAGTATGGCAGGGCAGTGGCATTGTGGTAGCCCAACGTTGTTCTACTGTTCCGTTGGAATTCAAGGGCGTGGTTGAAATTCAAGTAGAATACAGCAATGCTAGCTCGGGGCTTCAGAAAATTTTGTAGAAGCTATTCTCCGATTCGGATATGGACGTAGTCCTAATAATCGATCCAGAGGAAAATCTCTAAAGTACGCCGGTATCCAGAATTGCCTATACTCGTACAATGTGGTGAACTAGTCAACGTCCTCCGGCCCATGATGTTCCACCATCTATTCCTCTCCTCTTCAAATTCGTCAAGTTCAAGCAGGTCCGACCACACGCAAGCATTGGATTCCTTCTGGAAATCGTCTTCCCTCAACAACCTGTTCGGTACCTTGTGGCCAACTTATGCATTATATGCCACATACACCAACGGTGGCGAGTGCCAACTAGAACCTCTTCATAGCTGATCTCATGCCCAAATCTTGATCTTCACGATCATCATGGCCTACACCATGCATTCAACAATGTCTGACAACCAAGCAAATGCCCATGTTTTCTCGCTGCACACCAATCCGGCACGTGACGGTTACAGGTCTTTCATGAATCCTTACCAGTGAAAGGAGTGAAGATCTACAGTACCTACTACACACATAGAAATTAATCGTCACGCAACGTCAAAATCGAATAATGCAACGTCAGTTGAGTATAATGCATCATATATGCGTATAATGCACCGCTTAATGTACATTGTTATGCATTGGTAAGGTAAATGACATAATTGAAGTTATACCTGTTGGTTTGTTTTACGTGGATTCAAAAGCTACAATATCACCAAACATGTGGTAATTCCTCTTCATCAACCTCACCCAAATAGAGCACCAACTGGTTAGAAGCATTACCTTCGTATGATATGTGAACGCCTCAGACCATTTTCTTCTTCTTAGCCAATATCTCCAACACCATTATGCACATCAAATCCATGTGTGTATGCTTATGTCTCGAGAGCATTCCGTATACCCCG